>NC_134494.1:42028002-42309686 GCF_040206685.1 Ascaphus truei
GGTTGGGGCTACTTTCTGACTAGGTTCAGGAGTGTTGCTGTTTGTTTTATAAAAGGCTGTGACCATTTGTACACAACAAAGATGTCTGTATTTATTTGGGTGGCTCAGGAAATGGAATGGACTTGAGAGAAAAAGGCGGTGCAGCTGCCTACAAGGAAAACAGGCTTGCTTTCCCCTAGCAGGTTCCTCTCTACAGGACAGGGGACTATAGCCAGCCAGTAGTAAGGCTGGTTAAGGAGGAGGGACTAAGAGAGAGTGAGAGAAGTTGCTAATAGGGGGCGGCCATGGGAGGAGAGTTATTTCTTGGTTGTCGTTGGACAAGCGTGTGCAGCCGAGCCCTAGAGCGCAGGACGAGACCGCAAGAAGAAAGGAGCGAGAGAGACCCTGGAGTGATCAAACCTTGTATCCAAGAGCTGCTGCAGACTGATAGCCAGGCTCTGAGGAGTACACTTCAGGGACGTGACTAATTAGGTAACACATAGGTTCGGCCAGCGGAGCTGAAATGGGCCAGCAGCTTAACAGACCAAGGGAGTTGTGAGTAACCAAAGAGGGAATCCTCATTCTTCATACAAGGGTACCAAAGTGTTTGTGAAGAGACAGGCATGTTACAGTATAAGGCCTGGGACATGGTCAGCGCTTATGCGCTGACCCATGCTGCTGCTCGGCACTGAGCCCCTGCAATCACAATGAGAGCGGCTTTAGCAGGGGCTCGTGCATGCGTCAGCACGCTTGGGGAAGCGTGTGTCTGACGGAGGTTTGAAATTTTTCCACTTGCCGGAGCGCAGGGCCGGTCACGTGAGTGGTTCGCCCAATGAGGGCGAACCAGCTCCGTGACGTCACTGGCCGTCCCCCTGATGGCGCGCTGTGTAAGGCCTCAGCACTGGTTAAAGGCACTATGTCCCAGGCCTAACACAGATTATAAGAGCTCCAATACTTGTGCTAGAATCTACACACGGGCCCCTTACAACACGAGGTCGTGGGGACTCTGAGAGACTGTGCAGCGCATTACCAGCATTGTGGGTGTATGTATATGATCCTTGCACAGAGGATCACGTTTATGTTTATATCACGACGGTTATAGGGGTTAAATACAAATACTTGTATGGTTATCTATAACCCGGTATCGTGTCCTAGTGTCAGATCTTTGGCCACGTGCTCAGCCAGTGAGAGCGCACCGGCCACAGCGTGGCGCAGAACTCAGGCCCGCGCTTAGCAGTAAGAGCTAGCCTGAGGTGAGCTACAGAGGGGCTACCCATGTGAATAGGAATAACGGCCAGCAAATCCTGATTAACTCCATGTTATTTGCTGTAGCAACTGCACTATGATTATTGATCAACAGGCATTAACGTAGATTAATGCCACGCTCCATAAGCTAACAGGTCTCAGCAGAACTCGGTGTAAGTTGATGAACATTTATACAAATACTACTGGATATGTTGGTTATCATCCTCAATGAACTAGATATACTGAAAGGGTATTCTATTCACTTCCCAGAACTACACCACAGACAGAGCCCAGAAGGACATGTTTTATTTAAGATTTCAACTACATTCAATGTATTCATCTTAAAAAGAACACTATCTCAGTGCTTTCTGGAGCAATGTAAATGATTTAACAGCTATTCAGAAAGCTTACACCACATAAGAGGCTGTCCCGCAGCACGCTGGGATATCAACGTTGACAGCAAAGGGCATTTTCATTTACATTTGAAAATATAGCAACTCCAAGATCCAGATCCAACGTGCGGCTGATAATGGCGTTTTTCGGAGGGTGTATTCAGCGTTTTACAAAGTGGAACTGAGCAGGATTTTTTGTCCCTTTTTTATGCACGTACTGTAGAACATATCAATGACTTGTATTTCTATATTTCTATTTGCAATCATATACTAATCCAGACGGTTAACTACTTCAATGCCAAAGAGGACGGCAATAGAGAGGGGGGCGAATTTTCCGCCTTAATCCGATCTGGCGTGGATCGGCCAGTTTCTTTGAGCTACGGATTAGTCTCAAAAAGGCAGATTGTGTTTTTTTTTCTTCTTATTGCTGAAAATCCATCCGACGGATTTGGAATCCAAACCGGTAAACTCAATCCGAATCCGTCGAACGGAATCACAGTAGGGGGAGGAGTATATAAAGAGTGGGGCCTTTATGTGGAATCCGACATCGGAGTCTTTAAAATCTGATAATCCGAGCCCCATGGACGGATTTTAAAGAATCCTCGTGGGCTAAAGTGGTTGGAACTGACCCCAGATTTCAGCGTGAGGATTGGGTCTGAAAAGCACCCATCTCTAGACTGCAGTGTGTTGCTTTATACACATACTGTATACTGCAGAAGTATTCACGTTGCCACTTTTGGGGTGGGCTATCGTCTGCACATGCGGTTCTGTAAGAACAATAATACGTTACAAAGTTAAATATCTAAACCAGTATCAAACCATCTCATGGTCCTGACGAAGGAGGGGGAGCTGAGCGATTACTAGTTCAGTACATGCTTGCAGCAGGTTAAAACCTTTAACCCATCCAGTGCTGGAGACAAGTTATCATACAGTCCTAGCGGTCTCTTTACTGAAGTCAAAACTGGGGCAAAAACAGTGAAAAAAACAGCACCGTATTTATCAAAGAAACTAAGTCCCATTGAAAGGCAATTGAATGTTTCCTTTGATAAATCTGTTTAAATGACTTTGCTCTGGTTTTCCCCCGGTTATGCAGTTCTGGGGTGACGTCCGAACGTGTAAAAGTTCGGCCTGCAAACGCTCAGAAAACTTTTCTGTTTCTTCGTAAACCTGAGAACGTTTGTTTGAACCTTTTTGTTATTAAAAACAAAACACGCGGAAGCAGAGATTCCGCCCGCTATTTCAGTTTTTCCCCTGAAAACTTTTTTTTTTTTTATGTTCGCTTAGCCTTTAAGCCAATTGTCGCTTTTGCTTTCGTTTAATTTTTCACATAATTGAATGAAAAAAATAAATAAACGAAGAGCCGTCTTTTTCCGAACACAGACAAATTCGCTAAAAGTCGAACTTGACGAAGGAACGCCATTTAAGCGGTGATTCGAGCTTTGGCAAAAAATGTGCTTATCTCTAGATTACCGTCCTTTGCTGCCACACGGTCACTGTTTGCAGCCCTGTATGCCCACAAATTATACTATAAAACCAAGAGAATCATGGGGAATGCAAATATCTCACTATCATGGTAATCTAGTCTAGAGCAAGGTTTAGCCATCTCCGATTCTCAAGGGCCACCAACAGATCAGGTTTTCAGGATATCCCAGCTTCAGCACAGGGATATCAGTCTTCGACTGAGCCACTGATTGAGCGACATGTGCTGAAGCAGGGATATCCTGTAAATCTGACCCGTTGGTGGCCCTTGAGGACTGGAGTTTGCCGACCCTGGTCTAGTTTTTTTTGCATTCGACGCAGAACGTTTTGACCAACTCAGAAACTATCCAATATCTCATATGTCACACACTAACACATGAAGGGGTCATTTATCATCGGTCTTCCAGCTGCAACACTGGGCAAAAAGTATAATAAGATAAATGCATCAAAGAACGAAGTCCCATACGTTTCAATGGGAACGTGTTTCCTTGATAACTCCCCACTCTTCAGCTGGAAGACTTTGATGAATATCCTCCAAGGACAGTGACGCGTTGTCCTACCAGAGTGGTCTATTTCCCAAAGTCCCCCATCTGCAAAATTGGGCAAAAACACCAGATTTATTAATAAAAAAAAATATTTTCTTGCCTGATAAACTGGTGAGACTTTGATAAATGGCCCTCAGAAAAAATGTGGGATTTGGGTTTTTTGTGACTTTTCATTTTTTTTTTCTTTCCATGTGAATATCCCCAAATTGCCTGATATGAATTCTTTACAGAAGTACAGTATGATTTTAACTCTATTATTATCTGTAATTATCATTTACATGACCAATTAATAGGATTTGGGTTCGCCAGCTAATTATTCCCTTATTTCCAGTCTCACTTCCTTGGGGATCGCTGTATGTATCAATAACTACAGGCTGTTACTGAAACCCCAAACCACCCCCCACTTATCAAAGCAAAAAGTCTTATTGTTTCCAATAGGAACTTTTTTATTGGATCTGATGCCTTTGTTCCTCCAGTTTGACCCACTTGCAGTCCGGAGACTTTGATACATAACACAACCTTGTCACATTGTGCAAGTCACTAGCCTCACTTTGCATTAGTCCCCCAATTAGATTGCAAGCTCTTTGGAGTAGGAGTAGAGTTTTATTGTGACTGCAATGCAGCATTCATTAGTTGCACTAAAAAGAACGTGAATATTGAAGTTGAACAGTTTGGGGTTCTTATTCCTCACACCCCGATCCTGAGCTGAGGGTTGTTCCCCTGCACAATGTCAGTTCCAGACGTACTAAGCTACACAATGATTTCCAGGTGCGGGCTCTGCAGGACTTTTTTGTTTCTTTCTTTTGTTGTTTTCCGATGTTTGATATTTATAACCAAACAGCTTAGGAACTTTTGTAGCCATTTCACAACAGGTTGCAGCTACACTTCATCAATGGAAATGCCCAGTTGGAAGACGCTTAATCAAACAGTCAGTCACTATTAAATGACAAAATAATAATAAAACACCTCCAGTTTTAAGAATTACTGCCATTAATCAGGGGAGGCGCAGGCAGGGGGTAATGAATTAACAAGACTTTCCTGTTCTGAAACTGAGCACTGCAAAGCACAGATCTGTTCCCAGATGACTCCAGAGCACTGGGGAGCAGTAAATGTGACTGCCTTTATTTCAGCAATAAATTCTGCATATATTCATTGTGTAACCCCAAATCCCAAAGCGGCTCAGACTCTCTAAGGAGGATATTAACATTGGGATTTTTATACAGCACTGATGACATACTCAGCACTATGCATAATGAACAGTCTTATTTCAGGGGGTTTTCAAGCTAACTCAATTCGATGACAGGCTACAAAAGTCCAGATGTTATACTTCTAATTCCATTTGGCTTTCACAGAGTAACTGAGCCCAGAGTAAATCAATGTATTTTCCTAGAAGTCCAAAAGATGCAATCTATATGCTTGCTTCATACATACTTACAGTAGTACGATTAGCGGTTTTTGGCACTGCAGAATCCCTGGTGCTGGAGATTTAGCTCTGTGGGAGGGATCGATCTGAAAGCATGGATCCCCGCAGCGCAACCGCTTTTCCGCCCGTGACTCCAGAGACGGTAAGTTTTGCTATATCTGTATATTTACCACCTTGATAGATCAAAAGGTGAGATCGATAGTGGTCTGTTATCCCCGTGCTAATAACGCCCATTATCAAAATCAATTTTTTACCTGTGGTTCGTGCATATCCACAAAGGTCGCCGTATGCAAAAACAAGGGTCGTTGTATATCTCATTTGCAATAGGCTTAACGCCTGGTTAAGTTAGCACTGCCTCGCTCCAACTTCAAATAACAAGGCTCATGTTAAATATGTCTTACCTAAAGGTGGCGTTACTCCCATCCAGATAACTGCAATATGGGCAGGGAGGGAGGCAGATCGGAAAGGAGGGAGGCAGATAAGGAGGGAAGTTAGGTGAGGAAGGGAGGGAGGCAGATAGGGAGGGAAGCAGATAGGGAAGGAGGGAGGCAGATAGGGAGGGAAGCAGATAGGGAAGGAGGGAGGCAGATAGGGAAGGAGGGATGCAGATAGGGAGGGAAGTTAGGTGAGGAAGGGAGGGAGGCAGATAGGGAGGGAAGCAGATAGGGAAGGAGGGAGGGAAGTTAGGTGAGGAAGGGAGGGAGGCAGATAGGGAGGGAAGCAGATAGGGAAGGAGGGAGGCAGATAGGGAGGGAAGTTAGGTGAGGAAGGGAGGGAGGCAGATAGGGAAGGAGGGAGATAGGGAGGCAGATAGGGAGGGAGGGAGTTGGGGAGGGGGAAGCAGATTTATATATTTTATTTATAAAATATTTTACCAGGAAGTAATACATTGAGAGTTACCTCTCGTTTTCAAGTATGTCCTGGGCACAGAGAAAAACAAATAATACATGGTTACAAGTACAGTTACATAAATGAACAAGGTATACATTATATACAAGACATTGCATGCACAGTTAAAGAAAATATATATTATGAGCGTATGAAACAGTTACAGACCAGGTTAAAATGTGAGACAGCCTTAGATTTGAAAGAACTTAAACTGGTGGTGGATGTGAGGGTCTCTGGTAGGTTGTTCCAGTTTTGGGGTGCACGGAAGGAGAAGGAGGAACGTCCGGATACTTTGTTGAGCCTTGGGACCATGAATAGTCTTTTGGAGTCTGATCTCAGGTGATAGGTGCTGCATGTGGTAGGGGCGAGGAGCTTGTTCAGGTAGCTGGGTAGCTTGCCCAGAAAGTATTTGAGGGTGAGACAGGAAAGGTGAACTTTGCGCCTAGACTCTAGTGATGACCAATCTAGTTCTTTGAGCATTTCGCAGTGATGTGTGTTGTAGTTGCATTGGAGAACAAAACGACAAATTGAATTGTAGAGGGTGTCAAGTTTGCTAAGGTGGGTTTGAGGTGCCGAGCCATATACTATGTCTCCATAGTCAATAATTGGCATTAGCATCTGCTGTGCAATACGCTTTCTGACCAGGAGACTTAGGGAGGATTTGTTCCTGTAAAGTATCCCTAGTTTGGCATAGGTCTTGGTTGTCAGGGTATCAATGTGCATCCCGAATGTTAAGTGGGAGTCAAACCATAAGCCCAGGTATTTAAAACTAGTGACAGGTGTTAGGGTGGTGTTAGCGTTGGTTCTAATCAGTAGCTCAGTCACTGGAAGCTTTACAAATTTAGTCTTGGTCCCAAATACCATTGTTACAGTCTTGTCAGTGTTTAAAAACAGTTTGTTTTGGGAAATCCAGTTTTCGAGTCTCAAAAAGTCAGACTGAAGTATGTGTTGAAGGTCAGAGAGGCTATGGCTGTGTGCATATAGGATTGTGTCGTCTGCATACATGTGTATTGAGGCTTCCTTACAAGCTGTGGGAAGATCATTAATGAACACTGAGAAGAGTAGGGGCCCCAGAACAGAGCCTTGCGGGACACCACAGGTGATATCCAGGGGGTTGGAGTTAGAGCCTGAGATGGACACATGTTGGGATCTTCCTGATAGGTAGGACTGAAACCAGTTTAAAGCATGTTTCCCTATTCCAGAGCTCTGGAGTTTGTTAAGCAGGATAACATGATCAACTGTGTCAAAAGCCTTTGCAAAATCTAGGAATACTGCACCAGTGAGTTGTCCCCGTTCCATTCCACACTGGATTTCATTGCAAACTTTTAGCAGGGTAGTTACGGTGGAGTGTTTGGGACGAAACCCAGACTGGAATTGGCTAGGGAAATTTGTCTTGGTGTAGAAATCGCTTAATTGGGAGTGGACACATTTTTCCATAACTTTGGATAGAATTGGGAGAAGTGAGATTGGCCTGTAGTTTGAGACAGTGTTTTTGTCCCCACTTTTGAAGATTGGGACAACTCTGGCAGTTTTCCAGGTCTTAGGGATATGGCCTGCAGACAGGATAAAGTTGACTATGGACGCAATTGGTTTGGCAATGGCTGGGGCACCAAGTCATAGGAACCTAGATTGTAGTAAGTCGGGTCCACATTGGCTGCTTAGTTTTAGTTTGAGGAGCGCTTTTGTAATCTCCTCTTCAGATACTGGGCTAAATTGAAAATTGTGGGCAGTGTTGGGAGGGGGTGGGACTGTAGGGATACTCCCAGGATAAGATTCATGTTTGGAGATTGTGCTGCGTTTCGCTAATAAGTTAGTGGCACACCCCACAAAGTAATCATTGAATGCATTTGCAATGTCAGTGGGGTTTGTCAGAGTAATATCCCCCTTAGTGATATTACTTGGTTGTTGATGGTTAGGAGGCTGGAATATATTGTTGATAACCTTCCAGAAGTTAGCTGGGTTTGATGTATTTTGGTGGAGATTGTCAGAGTAATATTGTGCTTTTGCATGCCTTGTTTGCCTTGTGCATATGTTCCGCATGCATCTGTAGTGATTGAGATCCTTGGTAGTGCCAGTTACTTTGTAGCTTTTCCACAAGGCATCCCTGAACTGGTAGAGTGCTATAAGGTCAGGTGTAACCCATGGAAGGTGGGGCCCCCGTACCCTTATTTTGCGTAGTGGAGCATGGGTATCGCAGAGTTTTAAGAACTCGGATTGGAAATAGTCGAGCGCAGAATCAGGGTCGGGAATTAAATCGATTCTGTGCCATGGGCAGTTGGTAAGGTCATCCAGAAACTGTTGTGGGTTAAAGTTTTTAAATGTTCTAGTGAGGAGAACTTTAGGGCTTGAATGGGGTGGTTTAATTTTCCTTACACAGTACACTATTGCATGGTCACTGAAAATATCAGGAAGGATGCCAGAGGATTGGATTCTGCTGGGGTTTGAGGAGAGAATCCAGTCTAGCAAGGAATGGTTATGCGATTTCAGGTTTATCCGTGTGGGTTGGGAAATGAGTTGTGATAGGTTAAGTGACTTGAGTTGTATCTGGATTTTGTGGTTTTTAGGGTCAAGCCAATTGAAGTTGAAATCCCCTAGAACTAGCAGCTTACTCTTCTCATTCAGAGAGGAAATGGAGCCAAGAAATTGGGTGATATCAGTCAAGGATTGTAGAGGGGCTTTAGGGGGGCGGTAGATGCCAGCGCGCAAGATGGGCTTAGAAAAGGGGAGGCAGATTTTGCCAACTAGAGTTTCAAAAGAGGGTGGACTTGGTGGGCAATTTAACAGTGTAAATTGTAAGGTGTCTGCAATATAAAATAACACCCCTCCTCCTCTCTTTGACCTATCTCTCCTAAAAATGGAGTATCCCTGAATGGCGAAATTTGCATCAGGGGTTTTAGGGGATAGCCATGTTTCTGTAAGAACGATGGCTTTGGGTTTATGCATAAGGCACCATGCCCTTAGTTCATCCAGATAGCGAGGGAGTTGGGGAGGGGGAGGCAGATAGTGAGGGAAGCAGATAGGGAGGGAGTTAAGGAAGGAGGGAGGCAGATAGAGAAGGAGGGAAGCAGAAAGGAAGGAAGTTGGAGAAGGAGGGAGGGAGTTAGGGAAGGAGGGAAGCAGATAGAGAAGGAGGGAAGCAGATAGGAAGGAAGTTGGAGAAGGAGGGAGGGAGTTAGGGAAGGAGGGAGGCAGATATGCAGGGGGGTGGCAGAGAGGGAGGGAGTTAGGGAAGGAGGGAGGCAGATATGGAGGGAGTTAGGGGAGGAGGGAGGCAGTAGGGAGGGAGTTAGGGGAGGAGGCAGGCAGATAAGGAGGGAGTTAGGGGAGGAGGGAGGCAGATATGCAGGGGGGTGGCAGAGAGGGAGGGAGTTAGGGAAGGAGGGAGGCAGATATGGAGGGAGTTAGGGGAGGAGGGAGGCAGTAGGGAGGGAGTTAGGGGAGGAGGCAGGCAGATAAGGAGGGAGTTAGGGGAGGAGGGAGGCAGATAGGGAGGGAGTTAGGGGAGGAGGGAGGCAGATAGGGAGGGAGTTAGGGGAGGAGGGAGGCAGATAGCGAGGGAGTTAGGGGAGGAGGGAGGCAGATAAGGAGGGAGTTAGGGGAGGAGGGAGGCAGATAGGGAGGGAGTTAGGGGAGGAGGGAGGCAGATAGGGAGGGAGTTAAGGAAGGAGGGAGGCAGATAGGGAGGGAGTTAGGGGAGGAGGGAGGCAGATAGTGAGGGAGTTAGGGGAGGAGGCAGGCAGATAAGGAGGGAGTTAGGGGAGGAGGGAGGCATATAGGGAGGGAGTTAGGGGAGGAGGGAGGCAGATAGGGAGGGAGTTAGGGGAGGAGGGAGGCAGATAGGGAGGGAGTTAGGGGAGGAGGGAGGCAGATAGGGAGGTAGTTAGGGGAGGAGGGAGGCAGATAGGGAGGGAGTTAGGGGAGGAGGGAGGCAGATAGGGAGGGAGTTAGGGGAGGAGGGAGGCAGATAGAGGGAGTTACGGGAGGAGGGAGTTAGGAAGGGGGAGGCAGATAGGGAAGGAGGGAGGCAGATAGCGAGGGAAGCAGATGGGGAAGGAGGGAGGCAGATAGGGAGGGCGTTAGGAAAGGCGGGAGGAAGTTAGGGAAGGAGGGAGGCAGATAGAGAAGGAGGGATGGAGTTAGGGAAGGAGGGAGGCAGATAGAGAAGGAGGGAGGGAGTTAGGGAAGGAGGGACGCAGATTGGAAGGAAGTTAGAGAGGGAGGGAGTTGAGGATGGAGGAGGCAGATAGCAAGGGAGTTAGGGGAGGAGGGAGGGAGTTAGGGAAGGAGGGAGGCAGATAGGGAGGGAGAGAAACACCTTATTAGGACCTTAAAGGGCACATGAACATGAGTTTTAGGTGGAGAAAACGGTTAGCATAGCAGAGTCAGATTGTTGTTTTTCTTGGCATGAAAGCCTTCCCTAACCTATATATATATATTTTTTTTTATGATAGCAGTTTATGAAAATAGATGTTCTGCAGATGTATTCAATGTTAGCGCTCCACGGGTTGCACTGCAGTGGAACATACACAGTGCACCAGTGGGAGCAGCGGCCATTGATTTAAATCAGCTGCTTGAAAGAAGGGGGCGGGGCATGGCGCTATTCCAACCTCGGAAGCACGCCTCGGGCTGCAGTAGCATTGCTTACATCTCTACCTGCAAGGCAGTTCCATGCTGCTCGGCCTTCAGCGAGTACAACTCCCAGATGTAGCAGGACTTTCTCAGCACCGCTGTCGAAGAAGCAAAATTCCGGAGATCATGTCCGCCGTGCGTGCGCTGCAGGGGGTCAGGAGTGGGCAACATTTCCTAATGGAACCCCCTACAACGTCAATCCTGCTGTGACCATTGGAGTCGCGTGATAACGGGTGGCAGAGGCACGAAGACAGCTTAACCACATCTGTACCATGAATGGGCCTCAGTTTTAATTCTATATACTCTTTCTAAAGTGGCATTGTTTAACAATTGTTGAGTGGACAAATCTGTCATGTCCTGTTTTGAGACAACGCTAAAACATTCGATTGCTTCGCCAAACAAATATCATTAGATGTGCGCTGCTTAGTCTCAGAATCATGCTGGCTGTAATTAGAGGGGCTGTGAGGAACAATGTGTAAATCAATGTTTTATCATGGTTCCGTAGTTTATATCGACATGATTTGTAGCTAAGAATGAGCTCCCAAATTTCCATAGCAATGTGAGGAGTTGGGCAGGACCCCTGTATAGCTTCTCATCAGCCATGCCAAATACTTGCCAGCTAATCATTGTTTCTCTTCCATACAGGCTATTTCCCTGAAGAGATAGCATTGCAAGGTAGTGCCTGTGCATGTATAAAACAGCCAATGCAGCCACGGCTTCCAAAGTGCTGGAAATTGTGTGTTCTTATAGTGTAACAAAGTTTAGACCTGGTCCATGTTGATGCATAATTAAGAAGTGTTCTTATAAGAGCAATCCATGCAGGCCCGCCAACAGGGTGGGTCCGCCTATTTTGGCGTCCCGGGCCCGGTGAGTCAGGGGGGCCCGTCTGTCCGGCACTGCAAGTTGGGCCCCGACCTCTGGCCAGGCCTGTCTGCTGGTTCTCTCGCGGCCGGGCCCGGCTCTCCCTTAGCAGCAGCCTTCATGACTGTATCCCTCTGTCCTACGCCGTCGGGCCTCTCTGATGTCAGCGTGCCGGAAGCGCTCTGTTGTCAGCGCTCTCTGCTTGCGGCGTGGGACGGCATGAGAGGTAGGCCTGTCGGAAGCTCGGCGTGGGACAGAGGGATTGAGGCATATAGGCTGCTGCTGAGGGAGAGTCTGGGTCCAGCCGTGAGATCACGGGCAGCCGAGCCTAGCCAGAGGTTGAGCCCAACTTGCAGTGCCGGCATCGGGCCCCCACATCCACTGGACTCGGCCTGATCATCCACAAGGTAAGTCTTTTGTTTATATGAATTATGGGGTCTTTTTAATATGTATGGGGGGTCTTTTTTATATGTAATTGGGGGGGTCTTTTTTATATGTAATTGGGGTTGGGGGTGTTTTTTATATGTATTGGGGAGCTTGGGGGAATTTGTATATATATTGGGGAGCTTGGGGGAATTTGTATATATATTGGGGAGCTTGGGGGAATTTGTATATATATTGGGGAGCTTGGGGGAATTTGTATATATATTGGGGAGCTTGGGGGAATTTGTATATATATTGGGGAGCTTGGGGGAATTTGTATATATATTGGGGAGCTTGGGGGAATTTGTATATATATTGGGGAGCTTGGGGGAATTTGTATATGTTTTTGGGGCTTCGGGGTATTTTTTTTTTAAACTACATCAGTTCTGTAGTATTAGATAATACTTACAACATTTTTTTTCAACTCTTAACGCCATTTTGAATGAGTTTTAATATTCTGAGCATCCTTTGATTTCTATAGCAGGTTTAGCCCACCTCCCCTGCAGTGCAACACTTTCTTGTTTGTGATAAATGTGTTGCCAATATTCCCAGCAGTTTGATCTGCAAGCTGTAACAATAGATAATGTTATCTTAGTGATATCAGAATACATTGTAGCTGCTGAGTTACACTGACTGAAGGATCGATTGAAACTGAGAGGCGGCCATTTGGGGAACCCTGGGAAGCCGGATCTGTGCTGATCGATCAAAGCAGAGTGAATCGATTGGCAGTTTAGGTAATTAGTTTCCATAAAGGTAATCCAAGGCTGCATATATCAAAACCAAAAAGTGTGTGTTTTTTTTTAGATTGCCTTTTTAAATTAAGAACAGACGTTTATTGAACAGTAAATTGATTGCCAATTTACCATGAGAACTGAACGCCCGTGTCGCGCTCATTAAATAAATTAGGCATAGACACCCCTCTGGTTTTGCCCATCAAAACAACAGTGTTGTGCACCTATTTTTGCCCAAATCATTGTCTTATGTTTAAGAGGTTCAAAATGGCGTCTAGCGTCTGCGTAAGGAGTTTGCCCTATGACTCCACTGTCGTTAGCCAACTCTTTGTATCCAACCGCCATTCTGTTATTAGGAAAGGGATACAGAGAATCCCCGTTTGTATGGTATACAGAGAATCTCCCCTGTAACTGCAATGAGCGCATGTTCCAACTTTAACTAGAACCGTATTTATAAGACCCAATAAAAGGGATAATGAAGCACGTGCTGTGCTGGGATCACAGATGGGTTTTATGCTTTTCATTTTCATAGCTTTTTGGGTCTCTTGTGGGCAGATCATAAAATCTGCAGCCGAGGGGAACAAACTATCTTTGTGAATCTTACTTAAAGATGGAGCCCCACTAAGAACAAAAATATTAAAAAAAACAATCCAAATGACCGTCACTGTCTATCTGACATTTTAGATAATGAAAAATACATTTTAGTTTGAATGTTTAAAGATGGAGACTTGCACTAAGTGTGTGAGACTGAGTGTAACTAAACGTGTTCATTGTCACTCATTTTCTGTGAGCCAGCCTCACTTTGCATGGCTGAGTGAGTGCACACTCATTGATAAACGTTTTCAGTACAATTATATTTTTGGGTCCAGAATGTCCAAATCTTGCGGATACGTAAATATTGATATCCCACTGTGAGACTGTCATCTAATATGTTTTAACTGTCATACACATACCTGTGTAACATTGTTCCCTGTGCATTCTGTATAGTGTAACACCCCTACTCTGCATAATCCCCTAATCAAGTGAATGCTACAATAGACAAAGACTCCCCAATGCATATCCAGTATGACAAATTATTTAGTTCAATACTATATATTATTTCTATGTTTTTTCTTCTCATAAATGGGTCATTTACAGTAGTTCAATACTTTGACCAGAACATTTCAAGCTGCAACAAAGTCAAGGTTACAACCTATCTGCAGATCCTACACTGATCATTTTGTTCTGTGTCTTTTGTATTTCTTCAGTCAAGTGAGCGCTGGTAATGAATTATACCAGTATTGCCCGTTAGATGGCTCCCAGGGCCTGCATATGCTTACAGTGCGTCGTTGGTACTGCAGAGCTAACAGCACAAATTGATGGATAGATGAGAAGTTCTGTAAAAGTCCTGTCACTGATTCACTGCTGGATATAACAAAAGGCGCTGAGGCCCAGATTCACAGGAGGGTGCTAAGCTTCCTTCACTCCCATGAATGTTATCACAAGCTATTCAAATGAATGGGACCAAAGGGATGCTACAATGTAGCTCTCTTTCGTGGATCTGAGCGACCAAAATCTAATCCTAATACAATTAGGACTACACCGTCAGCCCTGCAATAACATGGGTGCTGGAATTAAGGGTGCAGGGGAGGGGGGGGGGGAGATGGGTGCTGCAGCCCCCTCTGGGTTTAGACATTTTTACATTATGGTAATGTTTATATGTTAGTGATTTTGTATGTACAGCAAAGCCAGAAATAGTCCCAGCACTCCTGCTGGTCACCCTATTGTCTCCTTAAAAGAATATCACTTTAAAGGCAGCGACTCCCCAACTAAGGAAAAACTTTAATCTGTGGCCATGTAAGGTGCTAATATATCAAGAAATGACTAAGGGGCATATTTATTATTGTAAGGCAGGGGCTGGCCAGCCTGGGTCTCGTGGTGGAACAGGGTACGGCCGGCCCAATGAAGGAGCCAAAAAGAAAAATCGATGAAGGAAAGGAACAATACGAAACCCTTCAAATGAAAAACCATGATGGGGGAAACTTATGAACATACATTTTGAAAATGAACACTATTTTAATAACATCTTTAACAATTTAAAACAATTGAAGTCAAATCCACAACATTTATTACATTTAATGTAAGTTATTCCCCATATTTGTTTTGTGGGCAGACATTTTCGGCTATAAACTTTGTTACAAATAAGTACAGATCTGTATTGACGGACGCCTCATGTGGACAGTCTGCTCCTGTTATCAACCTCCAAAAATCAATACGAATATTGAGAAACTGTTACCTGAAATGCAAGCTCAGAAATCCCATTGAGACATTTTAAATTCCGATTCTTCTTCTTCTTTTTTTTTAAATAAGGATTTCAAGTGTTTTCTCTTCTCCATAAAAAATATTTGTCATATTTGAATGTTTTCATTATCCTTGGTGACTTCTGGCATTATTTAGTTAAGTTTCGCTATTCATTTAAACCTGTTGCAGGGGGCAGTACGACAGTGGTCCTCCCCATATTTTAGGGCTACCCCAGATATAAAACCTCTTGGAGGCTCCTTACCATCCATTGAAGTTAGTGGAATGTCAATTAGTTACATTGTATCTGTTCGTTATGTATGGTAAGTGGAAAGCCACAGCATGTGGTGAAATGAGAGTAAGATATCTGGAACATAAATGACATCATCAAAGTGTCACTATATTGACCCTCCGTTCTATTTTTGCTTATGTTCAAAATGTCAATTTTGTTAAATACAAATAATAAAAAAAAAAACTTGTTTAAGAATAAAAAAAAAAAGAAGTAAATGAAAAAAAAACAACCTCAATAAATAACAGGTTAAAAATAGAACGAGAGTACTTGCACCTGCCTTTAAAATAACCTGCATTTTTTCATGACATCGATACATAAAAACATTTTTAAAAAAGGACAGAAAACCCCCACGTTAACCCCAACACGGAATTTTACTTGTGGTGAATAAGGAGGAAAGGATAAAGAGGCAGGGATCCGGGTTATAAAACATGGCTACGCAGGGTCACACTGGATCTCTTTGTAGGAGCTCCCAGGGACAAAGTAAGAAAAGTGTGTGTGCGGAGAAAGAAAAAAAGGATTGACTATGGCAGGGGTGTGCAAACTTTGTCTGCCCCCCCTGCCGCCTCTCCTCCATGCTCATGCCCCCCCCCCCCTTACCTTTTCTCCGGCGTCATCTGACGTTCCGTTGCCATTTCACGCTGGGGCGTCATTTGACCCCGCGTTGCCATGGCGACACGTTGCCAGAAGCTGCCGGAGAGCAGGTAAGGGATATACAGCGGCCTCACGTGCTTCCCCAGAATTAAATTTAAATGTTGTGAGGAACATACATGTAAGCAGCGTGCCCCCCCCCCCACCCCCAAAAATCTTGCACCTCCCAGTTTGCGCACCCCTGGACTAAGGCAGCATTAACTCTTTCAGTGCTGGAGTGTGTGTATGGGGACATTCCACTGGTTAATAAGAAGAGGAGATGTCGTGTATTCACTTAGCGTCCATGTATACAAATGTGTCCACATGCTGATTGAGTAGCACTGAGACCAGGAGGGTGTGCAAACAGTCTCCCATTACACCCAGTCCCTCCAAATGAGTTTATATTGATTGTCCTTAATTTGTTCTAATATATTTGTGTAGGACAAAGAATAAATGAGTGTTTGCGGCTGAGTCATGTGTCTAAGAGCAAATCTGACAGCAATGTGTGAGTCTCAAACTGAAAGCAATATGCGGAGGTGAGAGGGGGCTCTGCCCAGCAAACGGTTGGCATTAAACAATGTGTCTACATGAATAATTCATAGACTTTCAGCATATCCTGCAATGAATGGATGGGCCCGTCTGCTCGTCACATGCTCTTCCTTACTCTCTGCTGCTCATTGATACCCATAATGCAGGGGTTATTTACTAAAAAACCACAGCACGTAGGGGACCATATATCTACTAAGTGGTGCTATTTCATAAGACACTTTATGGCTCCGGAAGACTAAGGGGTCAATGTATCAACGTAGAGAAGAATGTGTTTAGATTCACTACTCTGTATATGCTCCGGTGTATGTGTAAGAACTGTTTCTTACATCGGATGCAGTATGTTAGCTTTAAGCCCTTTCAGATGTTGATGATTACAGGGAGTGGAGCAGATAATAGCCAAAAGGTGAGAGCAGGGAGATGCAGAATGTCATACATCTGATGGATCTCATGCACCATGTAAGCTCTCCCCAACTTCTTGTAGTGACACTCCCCATAGAGCAAGATGGGGCAACTGGGACAAAATTGGAGCAAAATGCTTTGATACTTCGGTACAGGGTGAAAATGGCTTTGCTCCACAATTGTCTTGATGTATAGACCCCTAGGTCTTCATATCATGCTAAGGAAGAAGGAGATGGTCTTCCAATAGATGATTGTCTATATTTCAACGTTCGAGAGTCCAATCGCTACTGCGGGTGAATGCCTACCCTGAATTCTAACAAGGGGAAACATTTTCTGGCTACAGCATATGACATATGGCTGCAGATTGATCATGAAGAATTAACAAGACAGACTGCTTGGCTGCAGCGAGCGTGAGATGCTGCACAAATCCTTCACTGTAATATTTCTAAGCCTAATTAGTCAACCAATTGCTATATCTGTGTGAAATGCATCAAATGAAATTGGTTTTGAATTGCACTAGAAACAGCAGCCCTGGGTAATTTTTCCTCTTCAAATATTTGTATGCAATGTAAGTGACCCTTGATCTGTTTTTCTGCTGATACAGTATTTGTGGCTGATAGAGCACGGCAGAATACTGAAAACAAGAAGCTCTCAGCCCAACTCAATGTGGGAAGAAACCTGGTTCTTTGACTAATTTCGATTCTGTTCAACCATTGAATGATCTGCTAGCTTTGTCGCATTCGATGCCGTTCTACTTTAGCTTTCAAAGTTTCAAACATATTTTCTTGGGTTGAAGATTTAAGGTAGGTCCAGGCTGAAGAATTTACCTGGGTAGTCTTTAAAGGAGAAAATAAAAATGGAGGCACCGAGAAATCTCCAACCGCTTTGATTTCTTGAAATAAAGATCGGGTTTTCATATTATCTATCTCAACGATAGACACATCTTCTAAAGATGTGCCAAATTCTAGCTGTAATTGTAATGTGCAAATCATGCAACACTGACCATTGGCTTCATGCGGAAAACATTGTCGAGATCTGGGCCATTTCGTCAAATGTCTCGAAACATAAAAAAGCCATTGTGCCTGGCGCCCAATATACAAGTGAATTCAGCAGATTATAGGTCCCTTTTATATATGCAGTACTTTATAATCTTCCCGTTTTGCGTATTTCTACCTAATTTAGTGTATTTATGGTTTGGTGAAATTCTGCCTGAACGTAGCATACATACATTAAGGAACACGTCATTCCCAGCACTCGATAAATGGAATAATCAGATGATAAGCAAAAAAGCTAATTTAATGTGAACAAGTATCTTTACATGAGAATATACGATGGAGGATGTGGGAGTAAAGGGAGGTGCTAATAACTCCAGGTGTAAACTGGCACCTAAGGGGGAAGGTGCAACGGAGGATAAGGACTGGGAAAAGTAAGGGGAGGGAAAACAAAAGTAGGGAGGGGGAAAGAGGGGGATAAAGGTAAAATATGGAGGGTGTAAAAGATAATGGGTAAGTAGAGGGGGGCAACGTTTCGGGGATAAACCCCTTCTTCTGGCCCATTCCCTATAATCTGTAAAACCACCGGTACTTCCCTCTCCCTTAATCCTAGCCTCCTAGATACTGCACAAACTGCAAAAACTCAAAACCACACGCTGACTAAGGGAGTGAGCCCAAATGTCCTCAGCTTGGTGAATGCACAGAGTCCGGCTACCAGAGACGAGGTGTAGGTACAGAATAAGGCTTATGGCCAAAGTCACAGCATACAGAGATAGCTCAAAGTAACCAGCTCGTGATTAGAGGAAACCCACGGACGGTGGCTGTCAGTTGTGATGAATCTGCTACAGCAGCAGTCCGTGGGCTTCACTCCCTTAGTCAGCCTGTGGTTTTGAGTTTTTGAAGTTTGTGCAGTATCTTGGAGGTTAGGATTAAGGGAGAGGGAAGTACCTGTGGTGTTACAGATTATAGGGAACGGGCCAGAAGAAGGAGTTTTCCCTGAAACGTTGCCCCCCTCTACTTACCCATCATCTTTTATACCCTCCATGTTTTACCTTTATCCCCCTCTTTCCCCCTCCCTACTTTTGTTTTCCCTTCCCTTACTTTTCCCAGTCCTTATCCTCCGTTGCACCTTCCCCCTTAGGTGCCAGTTTACACCTGGAGTTATTAGCACCTCCCTTTACTCCCACATCCTCCATCGTATATTCTCATGTAAAGATACTCGTTCACATTAAATTTGCTTATTTGCCTATCATCTGATTATTCCATTTATTGAGTGATGGAAATGACGTGTCCCTTAGTGTTATTTGGGAGGGTTAAACCCCCACCCCTGTTCCCGTTGCACCAGTTCTCCGTTTCCTTTGATGTTCACCTAGTGTGTGCTGTCTACTCCTTATATCTCTTTGTAGCAAAAATACATATTCTAGGAATCATTTTGTTGGATTATTAGAAATTTTCGTTGTGACTAAATATTAAGAAAGCTTCATTTTTCTCACATCTCCTCCGTTCTCCTATAGAATTGGGGATTTGGAGCCAGCAGATCTTTCCAAGCAATGACAGCATTGCCTGCCAGCCTACTCTTGGGGATGCCAACATTATATGGGAGGCGTGTTCACTATTCACAAGGATGTGATATACAAATCTAGGATCCATATTGAAATAAATACACCATTTATAGTCTTCCCAAGAAATAGCTATTTACCGTAGTGTGGCTCAAAAATCCTGCAAAGGATCAATAGGGAATGAAGTGCCCAATTATTATCTGGGGTATGGTGAAGAGACTGGTGAAATCCCAAAAGCACATGTACAACAAAGTCTACTAATCTCGCTAATCTTGGCCCTACCGAAGGTACCACATGTTGCAGTACATCTGCAACAATGAGGATCCTACACATCACAGTATGCAGGTTTTTCACTAGATGGTAGACCCTACCATATACAAAGGGAAGGCAGGAAGAGGCGGGGTACTCCTGCTGGCTGTGGAGCATATATTACTCAAGTTTGAGTCAGGGAGGGAAGTCAATAGCAAGGTCATTAAAGGTCCGGTCATTATGTAAATGAAAAATGTGAAGTCCTTCTTGAGAAGTGCGTAAGATAGCGCAGAGCAAGATGAGGTAGCTGAACTCTTCCAGTTAGGAATCGTCTTCTTCTTGGAGAACAGAGACGCCCTCAACCAAAAACATAGAAGCCACTACTGCAATGACGGACTTAATTATTAGTGTGGTGTGTACATTGCAGTAGGAATTAACCCCACACAAAACATGCATTTTACGTGCTGCAGCGTCCTGCCATCTGCCTCTTACTTTCTCTTAGAAGATGTAGCTTTGGGGGCTCAGTAGTACTACAGAGATGTTAAGTACAGGGCATAAACTTCTATTTCAGGAGGGATAAACTGTTTTTATTCCGACAAGCAATGCACCTTTCAACTACTGTACTGTATGCCTGAAAGGATGCGTAGAGCGTAAGCCGAGGGAAGAGTGTTATGTATCTGTGGGTTTAAGTAATGTTACCTACAGTACTCGGTTACCCGTCTAAAAGGGGTCAAATAACTTAAAGTGCTTTCTGAGTAAATTACCCCCTTTTTCAGCCTAGGTGAGAAGTAGGGGGTCTCCGTAGCTGAACCACAGATACTTGGCTCCATGGGTGTTACTGAGAGGTCTGAGAGGTCTCCCACACTCAGTGGTGAACACTGTCCCCCTTGGAATTAAGAACTGCTACCTGCGGGCTGCTGTATCTTTGGCGCATATCCATCCGCATTTGAATCTGCTCCGGTTGGCGCGCTTTCAGCGGCAAGGCAGGAGGTGTCTACAGCGGTCAGCTTCCACGCCAGCATCACATGTCCACAGCGGACAGAGGCGGAGGTCACAGAGACGGAGACTCCACGTGTGAGCCCAGGAGTTTGCTACAGCAGCGGCCATCCACAAGAGGGGATACTCTTTAACAATATCCATTGCCTGATACCATCTTACGTTTGGTAAGCAGGAACCCCCACTTGAGTTGGAGTGTCCTACCAGATCCTTATATATGTTTTTATGTATTTTTATGTATTTTTAATCATATACCTTATTAAATGTGTTTGTAATTTGTCACCTGTTGTTCTCAGCGTCTGTCTCATGTTGCATGTTTATATGTGTGTTTAACAATATTACACTATGTTTTGATTTTCTTTCCTTACATGTGTACCCACCACGTGTGGAGCATCAATACCAAAGGGAGAATATCCACGACACTGGTTGTATAAATTTATTTGAATTTTTATTATATATATGGTATATCACTAGTGCAGAGCGCCATAGATATAATTTGTTGCCATACTCATCACCTGACTGGGGGTCAGGATTATATCTCAGGCTGCCTGCCTATTGGGATATAGCGCTACCTATTTGCTTTCCATTCCATAGGTGCCGCTGGTACTTCCAGGTTCCTAAATCTCTTGCCGCATGTGGGCCAACAGGGACCCACCACCGATGACATTGCGACTTCATCTTAGCCCAGCAGGTGATGACACCGGGAGGACCTTTGGGAGGTAAGTATTTCCAGAAGCAGGGGGTCCCCGGAGCTGAAATTAAAACGCCGTTCAGCTCCGGATACCCCCTGACTCCCACCTATGTTTTTTTAAAAAAAAAACACCTTGAAACTGCAACTTTCGGTAATGGGGTTTTACAAAGTAATATAGGGCTTATGGGTTTGTACTTTACTTTTAGTAATCCCCAAAGAGGTGTTTTATTACTATTATCTTAACAAAAGCCCTTTACTCTCCATATGCATTAGAAGCAAATATATGATTAAAGAAATGCACTGCCTTTGCAACATTTTTAATTAAAAGCACTTCTTAAACTTAACGGAGCATGAAAAAGCCCCGGGAAGCTCCCCGTCCAATTTGCGACTCCAGGAATCAACTTTAAAAAGTATTTTTTTTTTTAGCATTGTTTTTTTTTTTTTTAAATGAAAAACTATAAAAACGAACGAACAATGAATTACCAGAAACATATTACCTGGATGAATCATTGATTAGTTTATTTTACTGCTATCTGTTAAGAATTAAAATTCCCAATTAAAAAACTATTATTTCATCTGCTAGATAAACTGCAGTGACTTGCAATCTTATGGCAGGTACACTGCAGTGCGTGCTACGATTAAGGGCCTCATGCTACAAGCAGCGATAAGCCCCTTATCGCCAGCTGCTCACCAAAAAAGCCTACAGCTATTCAGTATGCCCCGATAAGCTGGCAATAAGAGCAAAAATCGCTGGTTTTTTTTGGCACAAAAAAATAAAAATCGCCAACCGCTCGGCGATAAGCCACTTTTCGCCACTCATCGCCAGCTTCTCACCGTATTCTAGTAGCCCCGATCAGCCGCTCTAGAATGGAGATTTTCTCTCCAGATCGCCTCACCACAAAAAGTTGGCAAGAAGGTGGTGAGAAGCTGCCGATGAGCAGCGAGACGGGACTTAGAAAAATCTGGTATTTTTCCTGCATGGAATTAATGCCGGGGGTCTCCGGAGCTGATATCCATTAATATCAGCACCGGAGACCCCCGGCATGAATCAGATGCCTGAAAAATGCATTTACAGCCCACTTCATTATCTTAGCGGCTAACTGCTAAGGCAATGAAGGCGTTAACCACCAGTGCCATGCTCATTGTTGGTAGCGGGGGTGGGTGAAGGTGGTATTTGGCCCTTGGTGGGTGTTTAGGCCTTGCGGGGGGATTGCGGGTGGACTTAACCTCTTCATTCCCTTAGCGGTTAATACAGCTACGGTAATGAAGAGGTTAACCCCTCCCGCTACACACCCGGTAGGACAAAACACCCATCCTTGGGGCTACTACCCCCACCCTCGATACCCACAATAAACACAAATACACATAACAGCCCCACTACCCACCTCCTAGGCCCCCAATAAACATTACAATATCTATTAAACACCAAAACAAAACCCACCCGCCCTCTGTGCCCCCACATAAAACCATTTTTTATTTTTTTACACACATGATTAATACCAAAGGCCAGCGGGGGTCCCCAGGTAGTCCCCACGGGTTTCCGCAGGCCCCACAGTGCACCCCGGGTGGTTAGTTCAGGAGTCTGGGGGCCCTCTGGTGGTCCCTGCTAGGCTCCGTGGGCCTCCAGGTGGTCCCTGCAGGTGTCCGTGGGGTCCATGGTGGTCCCTGTGGGTGTCTGGGAGTCCCCAGGTCATCTCCACGGGTGTCTGGGGGCCCTCAGGTGATTCCCATGGGGGTTAGGGGGCCCACAGGTGGTCACTGTGGGTCCATGGGGACCCTTGGATGGTCCCCGTGGGTCATCCACGGGGTCCTTTGGTGGTCCCAGTGGACGTCCGTGGGTCCTCGGGTGGTCTCCGTGGGTCCCAGCTTGCCTGCGGTACCAATCCTGTATTTAAAAAATAAAAACATGGCCTACATTTCAATAAATACATCTCCCCCCCCTCGCCACCAAACACATACAGTAATGGCCAAAATAACTTTTATCGAGATATGGATAATAGATTCTTTTCCTATTATTAAACACAACATTTGCCAGGCAGCATAAATAAAGTAAATAAAAACCGTTCTACTTACCCCTGCCAATGTGAAGGGCATCCTCGTCAGCATACTGCAGGGCCATGTCCTCCATTGCCAGAAAGAATAAATAGCAAAATACAATCTAATGGCCCCTAACCCCTTAATCACCTTAGCGGTTAATAACCGCTATAGTAATTAAGGGGTTAACCCACCCTGCCCCGCTACCCACCGGAGAGGCCCACTCGAACCATCCACCCCAGACCCATTACCCCACCCTCCACCCATTCATTAGTACAGTGGGTACATCATACCTATATAATTTAGCCATGATTTACCCCTATAGTAATAAATGGTGAAGCTAAAACAAAACAGGCCAAATAAAAAATGCCAATAAACCAAATGATTGGCACAGTGGGTAAATTGTGCCCATATAATATGGACATGATTTAACACTATGCCAGTCAATGGTGAACCTATTAAAAAAATGACCAAATAAACATAAAAAAACAAGTAAACACAACAAAATACCACCAATCAATTAATCAAATACCAAATCAGCACCAGAATTAACTATTCCAACAGCAAAACAAAAGCATCAATAAATAAAATAAATCTAAAAACATCCTTCAAATTCAAAACTCAAAAAAACACTATTAAAATGCAAACATCCAAAAGAACGCAGAAATAAACAATGAAAAACACCACCAAAAATGCAATAATAAAACATGAACACGCAAAATAAATAGCATACAAATATTTAAAAAATGAGCCAACATACATATAAAAAACATAAAAGCAAGCATTTTGCAAAAGAACCATTGCTTCTTACTGTATGTGTATATATAGCCATAAAGGGGCATACATAAATACAGTTGCAATGAATTTGTCAAATAAAATGCCAATACACCAACAAATACAATGAAAAAACCTGTAAAATAAAAATAACATACATTCAGTTTTTTAACTTACCTTTAGATGTCTTCACCCTACGATTCCCGTGGTCACCGCAAGCTCTCGAACCAATCCACGATCCCAAACAGCAACGGATAAAAGGTAAGGTAAAAACAAAAAAAACCCAACAAAACCCAAGTCCTTTTCTTCTTTCTTTATCTTCATTTGTAAATTGTAAAATTGTAATCCATTTTGTGCTCTTCTATCTTCTTCTGTATGTTCTGCCATCTTCATCTTCATCTTCATCTTTAACGCCCTTGTTATCCAATTGGAGAAGAAGGTCCTTTTGAGTGCAAATGGTTCAAAAATACTTGAATTTAAATTTTATTACTAGTGTATTGTAGCAGGGGGTCTCCGGAGCAGAACCTTGTTGATTTGAGGTCCGGGGACCCCATGCTTAACAAGATACAGGCCCCGTTATGGGGTGCCGGTATCTCCTATGCATGTAAATGTCCCGATCACGTGACGCAAGACATTTCCATGCATAGGAGATACCGGCACCCCATAACGGGGTCTGTATCTCTGGAAGCAGGGGGTCCCTGGACCTCAAACCAACGCGGTTCTGCTCCGGAGACCCCCTGCTCATGTGCACTAGTAATAAAATGTAAATGTAGAAAGATTTTTTTCGGGCGAGATTTGCGCAGAGAGAGAGAGGCGGCTCTCTCTCTGCAGCAGATAGAACTCGCCAGGCGAGCCCTTTTCGGAGGGCCGATCTTCTCTCCCCCGGCAACTCGCCATTTTTGCTAATGTTGGTGTCACTGGTATTCAGGGCTTTCTGCACACCGTGATAGCAACGCTGCTAAAATGGCGATTTAAAAACCCTGGCGATTTTTTCTATCGGACTTTCGTGCATGCTGCCCTAAGTATTTTGTTACTAGATAGAAAATACACTACTTTGAGGGTACTCGGGAATCCATGTAAGTGTTGTATTACACTAGGAGTGAGCTGTGACGGTAGGGGTAAATATGGCTGCTGTTAATAAAAGTTGTCTGCCATTACCCCTACCTGTCAGTAATACATTGGTATTGTATTATATGTTATGTATATATATATGTATGTCTTTGCTTGATTCCAGCACCTCAGGAATCAGGGGTTAATAGGTTTTCAGTAGAATTGTTGCAAATGTTATGTTGCAGTCCTACCCACCAATCAGGGCCGGGCATGTAGGCAGCACCGTCCTACCCTCCAATCAGGGCCTGGGCATTTAGGCAGCACCTTCCTACCTACCAATCAGGGCCTGGACATGTAGGCAGCACCTTCGTACCCACCAATCAGGGCCGGGCATGTAGGCAGCTCCTTCTTACCCACCACTCAGGGCCAGGCATGTAGGCAGCACCTTCCTACCCACCAATCAGGGCCTAGGCATGTAGGCAGCTCCTTCCTACCCACCAATCAGGGCCTGGGCATGTAGGTAGCACCTTCCTACCCACCAATCAGGGCATGTAGGCTGCAGCTTCCTACCCACCAATCAGGGCCTGGGCATGTAGGCAGCTCCTTCCTACCCACCAATCAGGGCCTGGGCATGTAGGCAGCTCCTTCCTACCCACCAATCAGGGCCTGGGCATGTAGGCAGCTCCTGGCCCTGAATGTTGCAATATTATGTTTTAAGTATATAAAAATGTGGGAGGGAGACCCCTAGCAGACAGGAAGGGAGACCCCTAGCAGACAGGGGGGGAGACCCCTATCAGACAGGGAGGGAGACCCCTAGCAGACAGGAAGGGAGACCCCTAGCAGACAGGGGGGGAGACCCCTATCAGACAGGGAGGGAGACCCCTAGCAGACAGGGAGGGAGACCCCTAACAGACAGGGGGGAGACCCCTAGCAGACAGGGGGGGAGACCCCTAGCAGACAGGGGGGGAGACCCCTAGCAGACAGAGCCTGCAGAGAGTTAGAGGTGTTGCTGTGACAGGGAGAAACTGCAGTGTCCAGTCCAGTGCTCTTCTCAGGCCTGAAAACCAGTCCTGTAGGCACTGGGCAAAGAAAGAGAACAGGGGAAATCTCTGCAAGTAGGCCCCTGTGACTAGGTATGCATGGTACTCCCCAGTGTCCCAAGTTGGGTATGTGTGATGTTTGTGTCTTTTGTATAGTTGTGGATATGTTTTTCCAATAAATTAATTTGATAAACTCTCGTGTTCTGTTTGGCGATATTTATCCCTGGTATTAGTCCTGGGCTCCCGTGACATGAGCACTTACAGTAGTGTTTTGATTTGGGTATTGCTTTTGGTTTGAAAAGAAAAAAAGGATTTATTTGGTTTTGTAAAAACCCAATTTATTTGCTTTTGGTTACATTTTGGATTTGTGGTAAATTAACATCATAAACCATAAAAAATAATATCAAACTAAGCGGCACTGATTGGCTGGTATACTAGCAGAGCGGAGAGGTCAGATCTGTACGCAAAACGCTTTACCTAACACCATTGTAAGGTAACCGTGTTAAACCTACTGGGAATTATTACTTGGTATATACTGTAGGGAGTGAAAAATAGAGAAATATAAGTGCGCAACTAGTAAAACGTGACTTGATAAGGTGAAAATAAGTGAAAAATATAAAATAAATAACTTATCCTAGAATGGAGCGTCTGCAGCTGTGATGAAGGGGGGGCTCAGGGACCCCCTAGAGCTAACAGATAAATACAAAAAAGACACAGCGCACAACGCTCATAGTGCATTAAAGAATATTATTCACATAAACAATAACATGGGTGAGTAATGTGCGTACATCAATTGCAGTAAAATCAAGCAGTTTCGGGATATGTTACCCAACGCCTCCTGAAACCGGATCAGGTGTCTTTGCAGGGGTGAAAGTGCTGTCCTCGGTGGTGCAGGGTCCTATTGTGGTAGTTGCACAACCTCTGCTGGTCCTTGCTCCCCGGAGCACGAGTGGACCGGGAGCTGCTGATCCCTGCAGTACTTCAATGAGTCAGATCTGGGCATCAGCTGGGCGCTAGCATTCTCCTCCGTGTGGAGCGCTTCCTAGTTAGTGACGTCACCACGGGGATTTTGGCGCCGTCAGGACACGATCAGATCGCACAATAAAGTGCAATATGGTGCTGGTCAAGAGCTAGAACACTTGTCACGTTGTCCTACGCGTTTCGAAACGAAATGTTTCTTCATCAGGGACTGAAGTTAGGTGGATACAGGTGAAATCTAAATACCCCGCGATCGAGCCTCATTGGCTCAGCCATCAGTTCTATTGTCCAATGGGAGGGTGGCTGGGGCGGGGTTAAAGACCCGATAAGCATGCGTCACTGTCAAGGTTTAACAAATGCAAAAAAACTTCAACAAACTTTATTAACAAAAACAATGTTAACCATGACGCGATTGATGTGCTAAAACAAAGAAAAAAATATTAAAACATGGCAAAAGTACACAATATCTAATTGTATAATATGCCCTATGGACCTGGATGACTAATTAAGGGATAAGTGATGTAAAAGAAGCATGAAAAATGTTCAGAACGGGCTAAAACATGTAAGCAGCAGATAAAAATGAAAAAGTATTAAAGTAAACTTATAATACCATAAATTAGTAAAAGGGCATGAGATAGTTTAAAATAATTTTAGACTACTTTAAAAAGAGTTAATAGTACTATAAAATAATTAATACAGAGACCATATATCTATGTCTTCATTTAAACCTCCTGGATGCAAGGTGTTTAGTTTGTGTATCCAGAAGGTTTCTTGCCTGGAGAGTTCCTTAACCCTATCCCCCCCTCTCCTGTTTTTAGGGATATGCTTGATACCCCTAAACAGGAGGGTTGAGGGATCACTATTGTGACACATTGCATAGTGTTTCGAGAGGCTATGTTTCATAAACCCCAGTTTTATATTCCGCAGGTGTTCTAAAATGCGTACTTTTAAAGCACGCTTTGTGCGTCCCACATAAGAAAGGCCACAAGGGCATTCTAATAAATAGACTACATGGTCAGTATTACAAAGAATAAAATCATTGATATTAATAATATCGCCATTTGGACATTTGAAGGTTTTTTTCTCAGGATGCATAAATTTACAAACAGAGCACTTCCCACACTTGAAATTTCCGGTTGGTTTAGTACTCAGCCAATGCCTCTCCCCACTATATTGTTCTTTTACTTTAATATCACTGGGAGATAACATATGACCAGCACCATATTGCACTTTATTGTGCGATCTGATCGTGTCCTGACGGCGCCAAAATCCCCGTGGTGACGTCACTAACTAGGAAGCGCTCCACACGGAGGAGAATGCTAGCGCCCAGCTGATGCCCAGATCTGACTCATTGAAGTACTGCAGGGATCAGCAGCTCCCGGTCCACTCGTGCTCCGGGGAGCAAGGACCAGCAGAGGTTGTGCAACTACCACAATAGGACCCTGCACCACCGAGGACAGCACTTTCACCCCTGCAAAGACACCTGATCCGGTTTCAGGAGGCGTTGGGTAACATATCCCGAAACTGCTTGATTTTACTGCAATTGATGTACGCACATTACTCACCCATGTTATTGTTTATGTGAATAATATTCTTTAATGCACTATGAGCGTTGTGCGCTGTGTCTTTTTTGTATATACTGTAGGGGCAGGGATTTCCTTTCCTATTGTCTGATTTTGCTGCGCTTATTGTATTATTATAATTCCCTGTACTGTATTGTTTGTGAAGCGCTGAGTACACCTTTGGCGCTATATAAATAAAGACATACAGTACAATACTATACAGTTTGAAAGCTTGTAACATGTCAACTTGTAAGTACAGTACAGTAAAAGGTATCAAACTCCCCCCTTCCCCCCCTGTTACTACCTGGTATACTAGCAAAGAGTAGATGGGGCTATCATTATGCCAAACACTTTAACTAACACCGCTTAATGGTGTTAAACCTACTGTAAACTATTAGCTAATATACAAACAGAGTGTAGATGTGCTCTCTCTATGCTAAATACTTTATACAACACTGGTGTTATGTAACGCTGTTAAACCTACTGGACATGAATGGCTAGCTTATTATATTACTAGCAGAGTACTATAATCTAAGAATAAAGAAGTCAGGTAGTCCTACTCCTGTGCGTATGTGACCAGTAGCAATTGTAATATAATTATTATTTAATATATGTATTACTATATAATATATTCTGTATATGAATTGAATGTATACAGTATAATATTAAAAAGGAAAGGGAAGTAGCGCCAACCAATTTACCAGGACCTAACGTAGTCTAAAACAATAAATACAAATATTAAAATCTATATAAAAATGTACTTGGACTCCCAGTGCTAGCGTCCAAGGAGGTACTTCCAGTCACGCCAGAAACAGCTTGCAGAAAAAAGGAAAGGTCCTACAGCGTGTAGACTCAGGTAGTCATCCCCGACATGCAAGATAGGGTAAAAGAAAACAAACAATGGTATAATAGAGGTATGAACAGATGTATACCATACACTAGGTTTAAAATGCACACACGTACATGTGACTAGATCATACTGGAGTACAACGGAGTATAGACTTCACATCATCCAACAAATGTGTCTTAAAAAAGTAGAGACAAAGACATAGCATAGTAAAGTTTAATAACAATAGATACATTAAAACAGGATGCACTCCCACTCCCATTCCCAGTCTTCTCCCACTCCCATCCATAGCCTAGTCCCAGTGCCATCCCCAGCATACTCCCAGTGCCATCCATAGCCTAGTCCCACTCCCATCCATAGCCTAGTGCCACTCCCATTCACAGCTTAGTACCACTCCCATCAACAGCCTAGTCCCACTACCATCCACAGCCTTGTCCCACTCCCATCCACAGCCTAGTCCCACTCCCATCCACAGCCTAGTCCCACTCCCATCCATAGCCTAGTGCCACTCCCATTCACAGCTTAGTACCACTCCCACCCATAGACTAGTCCCAGTGTCATCCCCAGCATACTCCCAGTGCCATCCATAGCCTAGTCCCATCCACAGCCTAGTCCCACTCCCATCCACAGCCTAGTCCCACTCCCATCCACAGCTTAGTACCACTCTCATCCATAGCCTTGTCCCACTCCCACCCACAGCCTTCTCCCACTCCCATCCACAGCCTAGTCACACTCATATCCATAGCCTAGTCCCACTCCCATCCACAGCCTAGTCCCACTCCCATCCACAGCTTAGTACCACTCCCATCCACAGCCTAGTCCCACTTCCATCCACACCCTAGTCCCACTCCCATCCACAGCCTAGTCCCACTCCCATCCACAGCCTAGTACCACTACCATCCACAGCCTTATCGCCCTCCCACCCTCAGCCTACTCCCACTCCCATCCATATCCTAGTATATATATATAGTTTACTGGATAAGCATCTTAACCCAGGCTGTGCTCAAAGCTGTGAAATGCAACAAGCAAAAGCTTACAGGGGACCATGTTATATGGTTTTGAAGCAAAAGGTGGCACTGTGTGCTCATTTGCATGTCATTTCCCAGAATCCCTTGCTGCAGTGGTCTTACACTGATCCAGACCCCGTAACAAACCCATCTCTGGGTCTAGATGACAGTAACACCACCTTTATATCCGACCTAACTAACGTAACATTAAATCCCTTTAATAACTATAACGGAGCATATCATTAGCACTAATGTAAGGGCTCGTTACAGCTGAAAACAGCACTTAACGCTTCGTTAGTGAGCTTTGAAGATCCTTATTAGCACTTAACGAACCATGTGACTGCGTAATGCTAAAGACCCCAACAGTAAGATAAATGAATAAATAGATAACCAGATACTTGTAGGGGGGACCCCTAAACATAAACTTGATAGAAGACAGGTGCTGGGTTGCAGTCCCGGATGGTAAGCTCACTAATAAGTGACGCTGTTGTTAACAATAACACCAGGAAGATTGAGCATAATAACACCCTATAACGTACCAATTGTCTAAATAAAGTCCTGAACAGGAAAACATGTAGCAAGCGATTGACTCACTCTGAGTGCTGCACAGTCCATGCGATCCAAAGGTGAGGAGTCCCCAGGTGTGCTTCCGTACAAGGGGTAGGCTAGTAGAGAAGGAGAAAAACTGGAAGAGCACTACTGTAGGTATCAAAAAAGTAGAAAGGAGGGTGCGTATACCATAAAAAGATTATTTATTGGTCATGGAAAAACAGGGCAATGGAGAGTCCTACCAACACTGCACGCTTCACAGAGCGCTTTCTTAACGCATCGTTAGTGAGCTTTGAAGATCCCTATTAGCACTTAACGAGAAGTTAACTGAAGTTAACAGCTTGTTAAATCATTAACAGAGCTCTGTGATTCTACCCCACAGACAGACAAACAGACAGATTTTGGCAGAATAAGTGGCACTTCGGCTTCAAAGGGGCTCACTATGGTATATACAGATAGCAATCTTCTCTCAGTAAGGGCTCTTAGGGATGTTTGACTTTGAACATGTTTCCTTTAGTTTCAAATGTGTGTGTGCAAAGGAGATTATGTAAGTGTGTGTGTGTGTGTGTGTGTGTGTGTGTGTGTGTGTGTGTGTGTGTGTGTGTGTGTGTGTGTGCGTGCATGTGCGTGCAAAGTATATTATGTAACTGTGTGTGTGCAAAGGAGATTATGTAACTGTGTAACTATGTGTGTGCAAAGGAGATTATGTAACTATGTAACTGTGTGTGTGCAAATGAGATTATGTAACTATGTGTGTGCAAAGGAGATTATGTAACTATGTAACTGTGTGTGCAAAGGAGCAAAATGTTTCCTTTAGTTTCAAATGTGTGCGTGCAAAGGAGATTATGTAAATGTGTGTGTGTGTGTGTGTGCGTGTGCGCGCACGCAAAATAGATTATGTAACTGTGTGTGTAAAGGAGATTATGTAACTGTGCAAAACAGATTATGTAACTATGTAACTGTGTGTGTGCAAAGGAGATTATGTAATTTTGTGTGTGCAAAGGAGATTATGTAACTGTGTGTGTGCAAAGGAGATTATGTAACTATGTGTGTGCAAAGGAGATTATGTAACTATGTGTGTGCAAAGGAGATTATGTAACTATGTGTGTGCAAAGGAGCAAAATGTTGTTTTTTAGCACGGTTAGAGGGAGCATATAATCCATTCAGTTTTGATTAATGCAGATAGACTCGATGAAACACCTTACATCATATTAATGCTCCTGGAAACTTGTCTTTTGAAGCATGCAAAACTCACAGGGAATTCATTTCAGAAAGGTGTTATGAGAAAATTATTAAAATGGAAAAAAAAAAAGAAAAGAAAAGCATTTCGATCTTATTAAGCCTTCTTTTGGATGGCTGAATGAAAATGAAAATTTGCCTTGATTTCTGTGGGAGTTAATGTTGTGTATACTTTCATTAAACTGGTGCGACGGCAGCTGACTTCTTACAATTGTCTTCCAAAGGAGAGAGAGAGGCGCAGCATATGTTGTACTTTAATAGAACTATCTTATAATTATAGAAGAGGTTTAAACCTCAGTGGAATGAATGCAGACACCTCTGGTGTGAGATCTCTGGCGCACATTCCTGTCTTATGTGGTTATGCAATGACTGCACAGAGCAGCCGAGGTTGGAATTGAAGTCAAAAGCATGTGTATTCAAATAATCGCACAACCGCCGTGGCTCAGCATTGTACATTCTGCCGGATACGGAACCAGCAGCTGCTCCTGGTACTGTTATACTGTATGTGCAGCATTCAAACCTACAAAGTGGTCCAGTGGCCTTTAAAGTCTACAAATATTTAATGAACATAGATCAACGTTTCGTTCCACACACAAACCTTTCTCACGACTTCTTCGTGTGTGGACCGAAACGCTGATCTTTGTTTATTAAATATTTTTAGACATAGAAGAGCACTGGAGTTCCACCACTTTCTATGTTTGGATAACCGGCGGTGTGTGTGAGTTCACCGGGCTGTTGTTGCTGAGCACCTGTGACACCTATTCCACGTACCGTGAGTGGACCTCGGCTTGGGCTATATATACAGTATTGCCAGCTCTGGTGCACCGTACAGATGTATCCAGACTAATTGTCGCCACTGCCCGGGAAACCCATGGGAATGCAATCGTGGCCCCCCCTGGCAGCAGGGATCATGACAGTGGGGAGCGTCCCGTGCGGAAGTATGGAGCCCACGCAGGTCACTGCGGCTTTTACCTTCTCCGGAGCGGTGGCATTTTGCTTTATTGCCGTGACTTCTGGGACAACCATGGCTTCTGGCTACATCTGTGTCTATCGTGCAAACTGCTGTAACATTATATAACCTGTTAACTATTCACTATTCTGCCTTCTTTCTGAGTGTATTGAGTTTAATCATTTTTTAAGGAGTGATCTAGAGCAGGGGTGCTCAACTCCAGTCCTCAAGACCCCGAACAGGTCAGGTTTTAAGGATAGTTTGACAAGACACGAATTTCCTCTTCGGTGCATTGCCGAATCACCGGATTACAGCAACCCTGAAACATAAGGGTCTAGGGTCTAAACAGATCTACATTAGGCATACTATATTTGCATTAATATTAATATCACGCCCTGCACCGAGCCCGTGTTACCTTCATGTATTTCATACGAGCCATTGAAGCAAAGCGGGTAGCCACACTATACTGCGTGTTGAAATATTGTATCTCTGTGGATGTTGAATTTAGGACGTTACAGTGGGAACATGTTTATAATAACCTGTCTGGAGGTTACAAAGAAAACTGTTCTTTTACATCCTTTGCCTCTTACCACGGCATGCATATCACTGCCTTTTTATTTGTTTCTTTTGTTTCTTTTCGGCTGTGTTCAGCTGCTCCCTACATTAACAATACAGATGGCCTTTTTTTGAAACAGAGCCATTTGTCTTCAGCATTAAATAATTAGTTTTAACAACTGGAATAGTGGCTTATTCATCATAGTCATCCCCACTTGGTAGTACATACCTGAACAGCAACAATAACTTATAGCTTTTGACTTGTAAAGAGGTTTTTCAGCCTCACCAAGTTACACTGTATGAAAGGAACCTGTGTGGCATTCTCTGCACAATGCTTCCTTTACAGTTTTCTAATACAATCTCAGATTAACCAATCAGAATGTTGCCTTCAGCAAAGCTCACAGAACCCCATTATCTTATATTATACTCTATCAAATTTTGGGTCGTAAAGGAGATACATCACATTTCTTATATTTCATTAGATGTTTTAAAAATACAATGCCTGTTAGAATAAAAAAAAACATGATACATTGCAGCTGAATGGATGATCCCATTTGGTATGTAGAAAGAGTATAGGAAATCATTATTTCCCCTAACAGGGCTACCTACTTTGCTTCTCCGGTGCTGTCATGTGATTCAGAACTGGAGCATTCAATAGAAATATATGTCTAAGTTATTGCATGGAAGGCTAGAGGTCTTGTATAAACATTTGATAACAGTTTGTGTCAATTGAGTAATCGTTTTACAGGAAAAAAGTATCGAATCGTATTTCCTCGATTCTTAGACACGCTTTTTCCCACATTTTAACGTTTCTGAAATCAGGATGCGTCTTACAGTACAATCGATGGCAAAAGAAACTTGCCGGCCGCTAGGAAGGAGGAGTAAGTGGTGACATCGTTGGCAATTTGAACTGAAGTATATGTAAAAATGTTATATTGGTATAATGCCCCTGATAAGTTTCCTTCTTCCAATAAGAGGTGTAGACATAGCCCTTCTCCTCCTCCCCAATCTGGAATAGCAGCTCTGTTCGTGCTGGCAAACATTGGGAAACGGGTATTTGTAACTGAATGGTTCCTGTACCAATATGGCCGCTAATGCGAGTCAACTGATCACGTGATCTCCTACGTTGCGGAATGATGTTCCTAGAACGCGAGGCTGCCGACCCTAGCACGCCGCCCGTAGTGCTGAGCCGGAGGTTGCTGTTGCCCTATGACAGGCTGAAAATGCCTTCGTTTAAGTTCTCATTGTCATTTTTTCTGTACATTTAATTTTTTTCCCCAAAAACTTTTATGAAATCAATCTTGCGTCTTACAATTGATGGCGTCTTAGAATCGAGGAAATACAGTATTATTGTATCTCCACGTTTTCACATTCAAACGATAACACACACACACGTGTAAAACACCGACACACCATACATTCCCATCAGAAGCCCTTTGCACAAAGCATTCTGTGTGATGTGTTCTGGGATGTACGTATTGATTTCAGGCTGCGCAAGGTGACAGTCACAGGTTAATAACATGCAGAATAATTCCAGCGACTCCATGAGCCAATCGAGAAAAAGTGGCATGGAAAGAGATCTGCCCCATTGCTTCTGCACGGCAAGAACCCAGCAAATACTGCAAAAGATTCAAGATCTTGTGACGGGCCAAGGTATACACAGCAAAAATACCTACATACTGTATACAGACATATATACATATAGAACTTGTACTCAGGCTATATTTTTGCGTATGCATATAATACACTATAACCTGATTTTGTAATTGTATGGTGCAAGATGTTTTGTCTTTGATCAGCATGTAAGGATTGAGAAATCGAACTGACTGATTTCTATTAGGTTAGTAAGAGGAACAGAAACTAGAAAAGCATGTGTTTATTTGCTGGAATGAGCCATTGGAGTTGATGTTATTTTGAAATAAATTCTGCAAGATAGGAATTAGGAATTAGCACATTCTGCTTCACTGCAGGAATGTGACGTACTGTATACAGACAAAATATAAGCTCTGCTTTCTGACATGACAAGGGAGCAGACCAGAGACAGGGAGACAACGAGACTGATCTTGGTATACTACCTTGGTGGTGTGAATGAGCAAGCATACTTGTAATTAATTGCACTCTGCTTTATGTAACGGATTTTATTATCTTTGTATTCAGTATTATTGTTGTATACAATAAATCATAGATTTTGCTTTATACTACTCGACTTCCTTTTTTTTTATTGTGCTTACTATATCCTTTGATAAGAATGTAAGGCCATTTCTACAGATACAACATCGTGATAAGATGCCTTTTATTCAGTGTAAGAGCATAATCTTGTCATGAGACATTATTCTGAGGGAAAAGGTGTGACCCCATTACAATCTGAAGTGGGGTGAGTGTAACATTAACACATAGCATACAAAGCTTGTATAGTCATCAATACTATGCTTTTGTCACACCCTTGTATCACAATACTATGCTTTTAGCGACAACGATTGTCAAAACAATGTGATTTATATAGTTGATAAATTATGAGACAAATAAATAAGCATATACACAATTAGTCACGTGAGCAAGTTAGCACAAAAAAATTGCAAACACAAACTACAGAACTCAGAAATAGAAGGCTCACAGCAAAAAATTATAAATAAACATGGGTGAAAAAAATGCACTAATCAAGGGAGACACTCCACAAGGGAAAAAGGGAGGGGGGGGGAAGGAAAGGAAATAAAGGGGAATAAGGGGGGCAACATTCCGGGGCTCTTAGCCCCTTCTTCTGGCCCGTTCCCTAGAATAAGTCCAATCTAGGTACTTCCCTTTTCCCTGTAAAAACACGTGTTTTTACACATGTTATATTTTGTAGCTTCGGAGGAAAACAGGGTTCCTCCTTGTTCCCGTGCACCATTTTCATATTAATCACTTGATGTGTTTCATTTTTAGGTGCTGCTAAAAACTATATACATTCTCAATACTATGCTTTTGTCACACCCTTGTATCACAATACTATGCTTTTGTCACACCCTTGTATCACCTTGGCTCTGGGGTATCTTAGGATTTGGGTATGGGGTGCTGACGTGTGCTTAGTGGTGTCACGCTGTGTTCACCATAAACAAGACGAGACCCCCGATACTGAGGTGGGAATAGATATAACGCCACCGACAGGCGTGGGGGCAGGTCTGAAGTATGGATAGTCGAGACAGCCGGTTCTGGAGTGGAGAAGTTAGAGTCGTCGTATATACTTGCCAAGGTCGGGGTAGGAGTGTCAGGAACATAGTGGGTACTAGTAGCCGAGGTCGGAGCTGGAGGTGGTAGAGTGGTCGTGATCCGAATGCCGAGGTCAGTGTAGGAGAGTAGCGAAGGGTCGAGGATAGCCGAGGTCAGTAGTCCAGAGAAGCGGTAGTCCAATGGCAAGCCGGGTCGGTACACAGGTAATCAATAGCAAGGCAAGGCAGGGAATATAGAACACAGGAGAGGTAAGCACAGGGAAAAAGAATCTATGCTCAGCCAAAGTGCCAGTTTCACAGCTGAGCATATATTGTCAGGACTGCCCAATCCCTTGGGGGGGGGGGGGTGGAGCAGAGGAGCGGTCTCAGTGTAGGCTGTGATAGGGTATGAGCAAGAGGCAGGTGAAGGTGATGGAGCTGATTAATCTCTATTGTCATGGAGCTCGGGTGACACGCGTCGGAGGCATGTTGTGCGAACCGCGGGTGCCACTCTTAAATGGGGAGCCCCGCGTGTGCGCGGGAGAGGTGCAGGAGCGCGCATGAGACCGCGCTGCTCAGAGATACTCACAAGTGGGCATGTGCCGTGTCTCTCTGAAGAAGGAGCACCACTGAATAGTTTGGAGATTAGAGATGTGCATCATTGTACATAGTTAAAGGCCCTCACAAGCTTCAGTACAATGGAGAACCCAAGGAGTGGGGTAGATGTGTTGGTTGTTACATCACTTACGTTGATCTGTTACCACAATGTGGACAATATACTGAATATGTCAGGAACTGCTATTACCCTGGGGGATCCCTTATTGGAGTGGTTGTCATCTCCAGTCCTCAAGACCCCACTGTGACAGTAGGAGCCCATAGACCATCATATTAAACCCAGTAAGATATAGGTGTAAACTGCAAGCATAAAAATGTGTTTTAAATCATAGTCAAAATCTCTGGACATGCAGGGCTGAGAAACTCTTTGTTCTGCCCACATGTCTGGAGAACTGGCTATTGCTGAGACTTGAGGGGGAAGGGTATATACTCAGGCCTGGTGAACTGTCGCTCTGAGGCATCAAACTCCACAGGAGGTATCCAGCTGAAACTGGATCCTGAGGTTTTAGGATGAGACTCAATTGACTCAGGTCTCAGTGGTTAGTTAGTTTGCATTTCCCACAGCCCTGATTGGCCTATGTAGCATCCATGCTGGAATTGGTCCCAGACGCATCATCCACGCTCTGATTGGTCGCCATCCATTCTCCATGATTTCCTATGGAGACGGGAATGTAGAAAAGGAGCGGCCGATCTGAGTACCACAGTTCTCTCCTGAGCTGGTGTGCACTACGCCACTAGTAGATAAGTAGACCAAGCACTGGGCTCTGAGCACGTGCCAGAGACACCCGAAGTCCAGGCTGTTTTTACGCTGAGTGGGAGATATGATCTTGCATCCAGCACTGCCTGGATACTCATTTTGGGGGCGCCGGAAACCAAAGCGATTTGGGATTCCCCCTGTATTGTGCTGAAGTTTGTGAGTATAGCTCTGTTGTGATTTTGTGCTGCGTCCGTTGGCTCCGGTTGAAATAAACACCCTTTTATTTGATCTCTGCGTCCTGTCTGGTGCATGATCCCGGGAAAGAGTGCTGGTTTCCCCTGACACCCCCAACACATTCATGGTGCACCTGGGAAACAATTGGGTTCTAGTTATCTCAGCGACAAACTCCCCCCACCACCTCTGTCTATTGCATTTTCTTTTAAATAAAGTACTACAGATTATAGCTGATATGTACTACACAGTGCTATTTCACAACCTGCCCTCCCGCCCCTTGGAAGATGTCTTTTGGCAGAGCAGCACTTAGTAAACATGGTCCTGACTACCTGCATTTGTTCTACATGTTTGGCTCAGACGCCCTCAAACCTCCCTGATTGATTTCAAAGACTTCAAACGGGAACAAAAATAAATAAATCCTACAACTTGTGCCGTGAACAAAAGCTTTTCTGTAATCATCCTGTCCTTGGCATGAATCAAAACAGTTGTTTCCTGTTTACTAATATATAACAGCCTTGTTTTTCTTCTTTTTTCCCCCCATCTGACAGACTGAAAGGGCTCGTTCTCTTCAAAGGAAGATCAAACAATCAAATAAAAAGGAGAGATTATTCAGCTAGAAAAATAATTAAACCAAAGCTGCCAGCTCCCACGGGCTGTATTTGCCCATTTTGAACTGAAGCTGGAAGTTGAGGTGAGATAGCTTTGACAATGTTTCAAGCCAGATATAACAATCACTTTTTAGATTTCTCTCTCTATCTTCGCCGGCAAAACAGCACTAAGCCTCAATCTGGAAAACACGGGAAGCTTTTTATAAAATCAATAACAGAAGCCAGAACACTCAATCACACTGAAAATGGAACTGCCAAAACAATTTTATCCACTGATCCATCCAATAAATGTAACTTAAAATTGTTTAATTTAGCTGGAGCTGTGTATTTATTCACAACCGCGCGGTTCACGGTAACAGATAATATGCACTGCAGACAGATCAAAGGATTATTAGTGTCAGCATTCCATGGGGGAGTTGGCTGCATCAGGATTATTATTTATATCTGGGTAATAATCACATGGATTTCCTGCACGTTGAATTGTAATGAAGTTAAAAAAAAAATAATACTAATAATTTAGAAACCGTGCCCCTTTTTTCAAGGTTAACCCCATTCATGACCAAGGGGACTGCAACCTATTGACAGTTTTTTGCCCACTTGCATTAACAAGGGATATTTGGAATGATTATATGGAACAATGGGAGAGTTCATGGAGGTGTTATTGGGAGCACTTAAATTGTGCAATAGAAGAAGGCAGGGAGGAGTTGTCATGTACATATGTAAATAACTTAACAATGTACATATAACACTATATACACTTTGGCCCATATATCACATGGACCAGAATATTTCTTAAGACTTAGTTCCGCTTGGAAACCCCCATGGTCCAGCCCTCTCACCCCTACCCTAAGCTGTAGTAAGTCCTCTGATTCCAATCGAGCCATGGCTTTTTTCCATATTTATTTTTTTATGCTTGTGCCTACCCCAAGCATGATTTAATTCCTTTACTGTATCAGTTTCCACCTCTGCTGGGAGACTGTTTCATGGATCAACTATCCTTTTTAGTCAAAAACTTCTTCAGATTTCTTGTGTGCTTCCCACTCTGCAGCTTCAGTGCACAACCTATTCTTCTAAACACTCCCATCTATTAACCTTAGTGTATTTTAGTGTTCCTATTATAAATCCTCTTCCTCCTTTCTACCAAGGAAAACGTTTTCCCCCTTCGACATGAAATTGTACACTGCCCCGATCCCCGTCACAAGAGCTTGCAATCTATTGCATTGCAGTGTGTTACAAGCCTTCATAAACGTAACCATCCCATCGCAATTTGTTGAGCCTTGTGTTGCCTATACAGTAACAGGAGACCTCCATGACACAGGACCATGCTACCTTCAAACTAAGTGTAAGTTCTACAGATCCATCTCAAATCTACAATCCCAAAACCTTCAACCTATAAAAGTCCCAAGATTCAAATGCACTAGATGAGCTGGTCGTGCAGAGTTCAGCACAGGGAGCCAGGGAAAGCTCTCCCCATACCCATCAGAAACATCAAAGACCATCCCGCTTTCAGAAAGAGGCACAAGGCTTGGCTCTTAGAAATTGCCTTTACGAACCCTGATGGATTCTTCGCTCCACTTTTGGAGTTTTAATAAAGCGCACCGCAGCGGGGTTCACTCTGGGTAGGCACTATACAAGACATTGAGATAGATAAGCTAGGTAGATAAGATAGATCGATAGATTAGATAGATGGATCGCTAGTTAGATATGATAGATAGATAATATAGGTTTGAAAACTGCGTACTGTAGCTATCTAGTACCCTGTGCGACATAGGACAAAGTGCAGAGAATCTGACATTTTTTAAATATATTTTGCATTTATCACAATTGTCACTTGCCATTAATTTCAATTTCCTTTATGCATCTGCTCAAAAAATAATTAGGATTTTATGCTGCAGTAAATATGCTTGTTCATCCATTAGGGTAAAGCAGAAGATTAATTGCATTACAATAGGAATCAGCACTGCAGAATTCAGAGCACAGGTTGTAATGGCAGAACTGCTGCCCACAATACTTTGCTCCGATAAGCTTCAAAAGCATGTGTAAATGGGAAAATAATTGAATCCCTGACAAGTAGCACGGTTCCTGTATCTATTTATATGAGTTAGGATAGCACCCGTTACTGAAACAATGGAGGCTCGTTCCAAACGCATTGTTTCTAAACAGTAGCACCATGTATCCTGACAATGATCTAATCTCCCTTGCTCCACTGTGTGCAAAATGTGGTATTTTAACACCTTCGCTGCTGATTGAGATCATAAAAGGCCTGCCACAGGGAGGGGGGGTGAGGGGGGGTTGGTGTCCTAAGGTTGATCGAACGGCACTAATACAGTAAATGGGATGAAGAGAAAGCAAGGCACAGTATACATAGACACTTCCTATTGTCATGTATCAAGTAGCTCTGCATTACTGCTCACATTGGTCTATATTTAATAAGTGGTTCTATTCCATTAGACCAGGGGTTCTCAACTCATGTCCTACATACCCCCACACACTCAGCTTTTCAGGATATCCCTGCTTCAGCACAAGTGGTGCAGTCTTCAAGTGAGCCACTGATTGAGCCACCTGTGCTGAAGTTGGGATATCCTCAAAACCTGGACTGCTGGGGGGTCTTGAGGACTGGAGTTGAGAGCCCTTGCATTTGGCAGCAAATAGCCTATTCAAGATAATGAACTGTCTTATTGCACCGGGAGGTGTGTTATGGAATTACACGATTTAGTCAATATGGCACTATATCACTCTGTAGTTAATGATACTAAAACAAGCCAAATTCACATGCTTTCCAATATAATATATCCAATAGCCTGAATGGGTTGCATTACAGTCCAAATCCATGGACTGCTGCAAAGGGTCATGTCCCTCATCTCTGGGGCACCTGTGAACCGACAGAAGGGCAAATTTCACTGATTCATAAATATCAGGTTTTGCAGAGAATCCCGGACTGAGCTTAAATTATCTTCTTTCATCAGCTGTAATGTGCTTATAAAATATGTGAGAGACACAGAGAAGCAGAGAGGCAGGCTGTTCAGGGGCCTGAAAACCATATCGTATCTCCCAGAATCTGGTTTAGTTCAATGCTAGAGTTGTTGCCCAGAATAGCATAGGTTGTGGGTTCTGATGCAGTTGGGCCTGACAGCATTACCCCCTTCATCACAGGGGCTTTAACTTGTCAGTATTGGTCTTATGGAAATATTTTTGAAGATTGGCGCGTGACTCATTTAAATATACCTTGCATATCTCATTAGCATATCCCCCATGTGTGCACAGGGGTCTCTTCCTATGTTGTTTGGAGGGAGGTTTGAGGGGATAAATATACAACTTGAGACTATAGTAAATGAGGTATCTCTCCCCTATGCTGAAATTTTGGCCTGTATAAGAGATTCGTCTAATAAATATGAAGAACGTTTGAGTAGAGATGGGTGAATTTTAGGGGCAGATTTGGATCCGCTGCAGACCGACCGGTTTCATGGATTTCCGAGAATCAATCTCAAGAAGGGTGGTTCACCTTTTCCGGATTTTTTATTTATTTTTTAACATTGACAATCCAATCCACGGTGTCCGCAATCCATTTACGAATTTTAAGAATCCAATCCGCGTGCGGATGGCTGAATCCGCGGACTGGATTGGTGAAAATCCACCGGCGTATTGTATCCCGTGGCGGGTTTTAAATTAATACGCACAGATTGAAACTGGAACAATCCGCCGACGGATTTTAAACCGCGGAACGGATTTTGAATGGAAAGCGCGGGAACTTCCGCAGAACGGAACAGTTTCGCCGTCTCTCATTTGCATAACGTCAATGTGTTCTCTTATATTTTGTGGCTTTTGGACAAAATGTTTTTGCTAACCCTGGAGCATCTTCTTCTTCTTCTTCCTGTTGATGACTTCAGTGCTTTGAAAAGAGTTCTTCATACACAAGCCCCATATATATGGGTCTTGTTTTGTAGTGCACCATTTCTTTTTGTTAACAATACTAATGTTTTAGAAATATGGTCCATCGAGTTTTTGCTTCCTTAGTTTGAAAGATTTCCTGAAATCGCACGCCGTACTTCTGCTTTTTCACTGAGATCGGTAAGGCTATCATGGAGCTTTCATGTCTCACAGCCTCAAGGGCCACCCACAGGTCAAGTTTTCAGGATATCCCTGCTTCAGCACCGCTGGCTCAGCCCTTATGACTTGAAAACCAGATCTGTTGGTGGCCCTTGAGAACTGGAGTTGGCCACTCCTGAACTAAACCAGGGGTGGGGAACTCAACTCCAGTCCTCAAGACTCCCCCAGGTCTTGTTTTAAGGATATCCCTGCTTCAGCACAGGTGGTGCATTCTTCAACTGAGTCTCTGATTTGAGCCACCTGTTCTAAAGCTGTTGGGGGGTCTTGGGGACTGGAGATGAGCACCCCTGATCTTAACCATCCAACGGTCAGAACATCCATCCACACAGCTCATATTCATGACACAAAACTGTACATCTCTAGCCCATTCACAGCCACATTGCTTTGCAACACAAGGGGTTATAAAGGGATAAGCAAAGTGTTCTTGTGAAAATCTGATTACACCTGACACTGAATGTATTAATAATTGATTTCTGTGTTCTGTTACTGATGGAATATTTAAACGCCTATCCAGTCAACAGGACTGTACCGTTTATTATTCATTAAAGATAAATAAAACGAAATCATCTCTAGCTTGCAACGTATTGCAGTCGGCTTTTGAAAGGAATTTCTTATTTTCCGACAGCATTAAATCATGTAAATACTGGACCTTGAGGGCTTTGCCCTGACTGGTCAATCAGGGACTGCTGGTCATCCTGTTATGAGATAATAATAATAATAATAATAATAATAATAATAAATGGCCAAAGAGTTACATCTAACTATCACATTGTCTGTGCTGCACAATTTGTGCAATACTCGTGAAAGAAACAGCACAGGTGCTATCCAAGCAACTGGACTGTCCTAGTTATCCCAGGTAACATGACATTTAGTTTGGTAATGCAATAGTGATACGCTACAGATCAGGGCTACCTTTCCCTCTGTGCAGCTGATATTGTATGGAGAAACTCAGCATCATTACACATTGCAACACGGCAACATGACCTGCTACATTAACACCAAGCCATGAGGGGACCTCCGTGGTATGTTCCTTTGGAAAGTGATAGTTGCAACTCAGAATAAAAACCAAGCTTTCCCGGGTATTTCAATTATTCCCTTTCCAGACAGAACTCTGAGAGCCCCAGCAGGATGTCACGAGCATTAGAGAAAATGTACTCTAAGTGCTTAGGATACTTTGTTATTTCTTAGCATACTCCTTTGACATCTTTGTGTAACCCTTTGTAGACATGAATTCCGCGCATAGCATCTTGCTTTGTCCTCTTTCTTTCTAAAGTAGTGGAAATGACCATGCCGAGAAGAGGTTAACTCTACACATAGGACTTCACAGTAGGTTCCTTTAGCCCCTTCACAGTTGAGAACCATTTGAGCAGGTCCCTGCTGTCAGGAGAGAGAGGAAGAGGAAATAACAGCACTCCGAGAGGTGTGAGCGTGGCCATCTCTGATCCACAAAGCTCTGCTCCATTACAAAGGAGAAACTATGCTAGAGACAGAAAGATTTTAGACTGAGATTGTGATGGGGAAATTACTTCCAAAGAATAACTGACATTCAACATTTCTAAAACTCACCATATCAAGATACATGACATTGAATTCATTTTCATTGCTGGCAGCCTGGCATGGGCAGGGGAGGGGGATGGATATATTCATGCACACAAAACACCATGAAAATACAACATTATAGTGGTGACTTACACAAAGTTCTGGTCCTTCAGCTCCGCTTTTATAACCTGAAACCCTACCACATGCAGCACCTATCATCTGAGATCAGACTCCAAAAGACATGGTTCAGCAAAGTATCCGGCTGCTCCTCCTCTTACCGTGCACCCCAAAACTGGAACAGTCTACCGGAGACTCTCACATCCACCACCAGTTTAAGTTCTTTCATAACTAAAGCTGTCTCATATTTTAATCTGGTCTGTAACTGTTACATAAGCCTAAAATATACATCTTCTCTAACTGTGCATGCAATGTCTTGTATATAATGTATACCCTGTTCATTTATGTAACTATTTTTAACCATGTATTATTTGTCATACACTGGCGACACACTTTATTCGAGCTCGGCTAGTCCCACGAATTCGGGTATACCCGGGTGTATTGAGGTTTGTGACTGTTTTCTGCCCGAGTGCATTGAGGTATTTTCCAGGCAGGGATTGAAGCATTTTATTCCCGCTGGCTGCAATACTGCACAGTATATATATATATATATATATATACTGCATTACAATTCATGAATTTATGCCATCTGGTAGACACGCGAAGCATTGCAGCCTATTAAATCCTAATCATTATCATTTAACAGATCAGCCGCCCGTCAGCCAGGCATGAACCCAGGCTGGGAAGGCAAACGCAACGGGGCTTGTCAGAGTTGAGGAGCGGCGCATTCCAGGTATCTGCCAGGTACATACTGGGTATTTGCTCGAATAAAGTGTGTCGGTGCAGTATTAACTCTGTGCCCAGGACATACTTGAAAATGAGAGGTAACTCTCAATGTATTACTTCCTGGTAAAACATTGTATAAATAAACAAATAATTTACTGGGGCATTTTTGGTCAGACTTGTCTTCCACTTGTCGCTGTCCAAAACGTTGCTTTTCCTTTTCATGACTTGGGTTATACCGTTTGATAACCTCTCTTTTCTCCTCTTTATAATGCCTCAAATAGTCTGCCAAATTCTGACTACTATAAACCGGATCTGCAGAAGAAACGTCTCAGCTCTGTAAACTTGCAGAGAAAAGTGGCTTACGTTTGATGCCGGTTCCAGATGTACCAAGGTTAAAAAAAACCTATTGTATTCAATAGGATTGTTTCCTTGATACTTCCAGGTGCACGTTTGTTGCTTTAGAAAAGAACTGCAGCACTTTTGGCTTCATACGGTACATAGACCCCCATATTAAGCCCTATGTATTGTACATTCTCCTTTTAGCCATCAGCATCTCCACTAAATTTCTAAGCCTTTCTTCTTGGCTCTGGTAGCCTCCAGTCCTCCATACTTAGCTACATCAGAGCACTGTCAAAATCAGGCAGCAAGCCCTGTTTATACAATCCCATGCACCTGCCAAGGTCCAGTGAACACATTGGCAGATGTTCAGCGGCCATATCTGTTTTAGCCACTGCTGTTGGAAGCTGGTACTTGTGAAAGGAAAAGCACACGGTATCGCTGAGAGAGGTCAGGCAGGGAATCTACAGTATGGTGTTCCCCCAGGTGTAAACAGCACCTGAAACGCAGCCATGGCATCTTTGCAAACCTCCCAGGCTGTCCAGTTTGGGCTTATAGGACTAGAAGCCATTCCTATAGAGAGGGAGTGGGGGATTGTTGTGGATAGATGGGAGGGGGGTTAGGTCCCCCAGGGTGGAGAGGTGGGGGTGTTAACCCATTGTATATTGTAGCTAAGGAATTGCATGGCCATCATTACATACAGTACGCAGTTTAGGAAAAGATGCTAAAAATATATATTACTTAAAAATGTAACAACTTTTAACATAGTAACCCAAGTGGCCAGCTACCCATGGGCAGCCCATGTGCTTTACATTGCAGGCATCTCTGGTACGGAATGGGTTAAATTACATCATATATATGCTTTTAAAACAATTCCAAGTGTAAATATTAATTTACTTACATCCATGCCCCAGAATGTCAAATGGCAGCATTGCTTGCTGTTACATTTTAGATACAATATTTCTTTGTTGTTGACAGGATCCCTTAAGGTTTTCTAATTCAATAAATGTCCAGCCTATCAGAAATATAATCTTTCTTTGGTAGAAAACATGTCTAATCTCTCTAGAAGTTGGCTCGTACACTATAGGGCATAAGGTTCTCAACAGAAAACTATATTAGAACAAAAATGCTAGTTGTGTAGAGGCCAATTTTGTCTTGGTAAGGGGAGCAAGTTTATCTGCGGGCTGTTAGCAACAACAAATATTAAAGCCAATGTTTGGAAACAGCATCAATACTATATACAGCTATCTGACATAAACTTGCTGCAGGGAAAGGCGGTGTGTATATAGTACATTATATATCTGGATAGAAAGATACATACATAGAAATATGATGTACCGTATAACCCTGTTAATTTAATGTAACCTTGTACTGTTATCATAACTGTGCCCAGGACACACGTGAAAACGAGAGGTAACTCTCACTGTATTATTTCCTGGTAAAGCATTTTAATGAATAAATAAATACATTTCGAATATGTATGTATATATTAGGAACATACAGTAACACATTCACAGTTCCAAAATTCTCACAATATGGGGAGCGTCACTACGTCATCACGCATGCGCACGACGAGGCCGCATCGAGCGCGGATCAAAATTGCGGCCAGCTACCATAGGAGACACTATCTGGAACTCCTTAAAATTGGTTTTGATTGAAGCAGCCTCTGGATTCCTGCACCCGCTATCATCTTTCTGCAGCATCAAGTGAGAGTTGAACTGTGGATCCTAGATGCAGACTGACCAGATTGGCGGTGATATTTATCACAAATTCCCTTATTTATACTTACCCTTGTGAATTAATTCCCCCCCCCCCCTCCCTCCTTTACCAGAAATAAATGTACTTTTTTACGCTATGGGTCGTGCGCTCTCTTTTCTCTTTCTCCTGTAGGTATCCATTGGATGTGGTTCATCCTGTTTGAGAGCTGGTTATATATGTAGTGATTTGTTATATAGTTTAATTGTATTTATTTTCACTGTCACGCACATAGGATATCATTTAAACTTGTATAGGGTTTAGTTCTTATTTTTATTTTTTGATATTCCATATTTACACTTAGTTGTCTAAGTATCACTTTGGCGCTACTTTATATGTTTCCTTTTATATATATATATATATATATATATATATATATATATATATAAAATTACTTTTTTATCTATGCATGGACAGACCTGTTTCCTACTGTCTCACAATATATAAAAGTATCCATCAAACCAGTTGGATTACAGTGAAGACCCTTATTGGTTGGCTTATCAATCCTTATATGTATTATATTGTGTAGGTAACCACATAGATTTTGATACTGTAGCACCATCTGACCTGTCTTTATTCTCTACCAGCATATATAACAGTAAATCAGTTCCATTAGTTTTTTTAGCACTCTCATCTGGTGAATCTATATACACTATATATATGGAGTGCTTTGTGATTTATACTGTCCAGTTTTTATATTTATATGCCACTTTCATTCACGGGACTATTTCCATAGGTATTCAATACCAAGCACAGCCGTATACATTGCTATCCTTGCGGGGATCGCCGCAGTCTATCCGGAGAGCCCAGTGACGTCACCAAATCTCGCGAGACTACGATCAGAGGCTCAATGCGGTGAAGAAGGGCTGAGAGTAGAGAGACACTTCCTACCTGCTCCGGTATACGGAGGAAAATTGCAGTGTTGCTGTGTTCCCTTCACATCGGACGGTTAAACTGGAGCAGCTGATACCTTGCATCCTGGCTGGCGATTGAGTATTACTCATGAATGCTTTTATTCCCGTTATGTTTGTGAGTGTGCATTTTTACATACCCAACTCCATATAAATTTTGTTAACTTTTTTACGCTATGAGTGCGCCTGTTTTTTGTTTGTTTTTTCTGTAGATATCTTGGAGGTAGTGGTTACCCCCTGCATTCAGGCTGCAAAGGCTCATCTGGACAGCGTGTGGAGCTGGATTTTGACTTGTACTGTATTGTATTCTACATATCTGGACATTATTCACTTATTTGATTATATATTTTTACACATGTATTTTTTATCTTTTATTGTTCAGTTTTAAAAAGTATAGATTTTCATCATTATTTGCCCTAATTTTGGTTGAATAGATTTAGGTGGCACCACTTCTCTTCTTTCATATATATATATATATATATATATATATATATATATATATATATATATATATATATATATATATATATTGGAAGTGGTGGGGGTACTTACCTAGAAGAGCGGCCTTCCTCCTGCAGTTTTGTGGCATCATGACATCACGGCTACATTGTGATGCCACGTTGTCATGTCAATGCGTCATGTGATGTCATGACAACGTGATGCTGCAGCAGAAGGTAAGGACATCCCCCCCCTAAAAAAAAACCCACACACTTTGGGGTGAGAAGCACACTTACCTTGGGGTGAGAGGCGGTCTGGGGGGCCCGCGCTCCCTCCTGTGGTTGAGTGGAACTTGGATCCCGGTACCGGAAGGAGGAGGGAGCGCAGGTCCTCGTCTTTCCCTAAATAAAGCTGAGTTCAGACAGGCTATTACACGTTGGCGCATTCGCACATCTGCGCGTCCGCGCCTCTGTCTGCTGAGCACGTGACGCGGCTGCCGCTTGAAATCACAACTTCAGTTGTCTACTTCAAGTGCAGCGGCGACAACGCTGTACTTCGCCGCTGGGTGTCATTTTCTGTTTGAAACCTCACACACACCGAAGCGCAAGAGTGGCGAACGTGCGCGCGCACGTCGCATCGCATTCAGTTAGAACACAGCCTAAGGCCTCATCCAGGGTGCCTCTGCACGGTGCTTAGCTGCTTGCAGAGCAAGAAAATTTGATTTGCGTGATCGCAGGCGCGCCACGTGAGTGGCTCGCCCAATGAGGCCAAACCAGCTCCGTAACGCCATGGCCACGCACCCACGCACACCTAGCCGGCCTCAAATTGTCCGGCCGAGCAGGGCGCATGACGTCACTGCGCACGAGCACCAGCGTGCCCGCTCCCTTGCCTGGCCGAGACCTAAATCCGGCCATGCGTGCTCTTTTTAACTGGTCTTTTCCTCTTTGTCTGGCCTAGTCCTGTTCTTTGCTGAGCCATGCTTCCCCCAAATCCATCGCCTTTCATATTCTTCTAAAGATTAATGTGAATCAGAGGTTGCATACCTAATGCAATTCTGTGTCGGATCACAACTCACAACTTTCCAAATAATTATACATATTATGCCTCCCATATTACTCCAAACATTCTGCACAAAGGCAGCTGCATAATTTTTTACAAGGAAATATTTTGCAGACACAGCACAAACATGGCGAGTTTCCCCCCAAAGTAATGAATAATTGTGTATATGTTTCTTGTACTATAATATTTTGCTTCTCACATTTTGGGGCAGGGCCTTTTGAACTTGCAATTCTTAAACATCTTGAGCTTACTAATTTTGATTTAAAACCAGAGACAGAACATGAAACACAGACAGAGCTCAGTGCACATGAAGTGAAACTTATACACGGTACAGTGCCTAAATATATATGTATAGTCTAGATATCTATTAAATAAAATGGTCTTTTAGTTTAACATTTTGGCCAAAGTGTTGTAAGCCCCTGAGCCACTACACGGCAGACCACATCTCAAGGGTCCCTAACACTAATATAAATTCTTAATAACCCGTGCATTACCAGGAAGAATGATTTATAATAAATCTGTCAAAATTAGTTGCATAGTTCTAAGTCTGATTGAAGCTTTTATTAACCTGTACATTACCAGGAAAAGCACTCTGTATTAGATTTGTCACAATCATACTGCAAGCAAGCAATTCCCCTGAGAGTGGGAGATGCAATGGAGTGAGCTTTTAACCATTCAAATGTGAGAGGGGGCGAGCTTCAACAAGGTGGGAGGAGCCACCCTCCAATCAGCCAAGACCAGCTGAACAAGAATTGCAAAACAGACAGGTAATATGAGCTTGTAGGGGTCCTGTATGTCTTACTAATTTTGACTTTGTAATGCAGCCTGAATGGCGTTGCTTAATAACGATGCTTGTATGCTTAGAACATTGCTAAGAAAAGATTGTGATTGTACTAACAGCAATGCTTCCCTATAAATTTGACGTGGGAAAGAGAGGGCACAGTCCTTGATAACTAATGCAGCTTTAGTCAGCTGTGGTGTAGAGGGTCACACATGAGCGAGTCCCACTTTAACAGACAGCTTCATTACAGCAGGGCCATCCTTCATTCACGCTCGCTCCTATTGGGAGAAGATGGATGGGGTAACATTGGCGTATTGTTGGTTATAGAATCAGGCCTTTCCTTGTATGCCCTGTGACTCGTCTCTGGAAATTCCTAGAAGACGCTGACACTGGTTTTGTGCACTTTTCTGTTATATCATATTTCATCCTTTGGTACATTGTTGATGTAAGAGACTTAGCAGAAAATGCCTAATTGGTTTGATATTCAAATCTGCAGAGTCTCTAATGTCAAGTACATGGAGAATGTAACCAATGCACCCAGTTACAAAGAATGCGGTGACCATGTACTGACTGTTTGATCAGAGACTTAATTTGCATGTTAAATAAAGCACAGATCAATGGCATAGCAACAAAAAAGCTAATGAGTGGAGACATCACAAACTGATTGAAGATGAAGGCTGTTGTGACTGCAGTATACAATGTTTGTAGCAGCAATAAATAAATATTACATATGTACAATCAATCAGCAAATGCATCATGCTGTCAGATTATATGACTGCGGTCTAGTAACTGGTTTGGTCAATGAGAACAGCAGATAGTTTCACAAGGAAGTCCTTGCTCCGTGTTTTTCTGACAAGACTTCAAAATGTATCGCTTCTTCCTTATCTCTATCTGTGGTCCTGAAAGCTTATAGACAACAACAAGTCTTGTGGAAGTCCAATAAAAGGCTTGTTACAAATTTAAGGCTACTTACAATTTGCTTGTGTTATTTTCTTTATACAATATTTAGCAGGAAAAAAAATACATTGAGTTACCTCTTGATGAAAACAGGATATATTGCAGTTACAAATATTTTGAAAGTTTGAAACAGCCAAAGTCTTAAAAGATTTGAAACAGAAGCTGTTGTTTGGAGGCTCTGATCCATGGTTCCAGAAGTGGAGTGCGCACTATGAGAAGGGAGAGCGGCGAGATCATTGTTTTGGACCTTGGAACTGTAAGCATGTTTCTGGAGGTGGATCTAAGGTAATAATGTGCCGTAGGGGTGAGAATCCAACTCGTTTGCACCGGAAAATAAGTGGAAAAGGGGTGATATATTGTCTTTGACGTTGGAATAGAACACTGAGCAAAATTGCTTTACAATTACTGCAGTTTTGCCCTGCTCTGTGCTTAACAGATACTCACATTGATCTGTGTATCATATCCTTTCATACAGTATAATACAGACACAACACATATGGGATGAGATTCACTGAGCTCCAGTACAGGTTATCACACCATCATTTCAGCAGTAGTTAACCCTATATCGGTGCTTTGTGAATCTCATCGATAATTCCCTGCATATAATACGGAGGTGTTAGACATACACTTTCATGGGGATGTTATCTTTCTTATAATAGAGATATACATTTATCTGTGTTTAATACAAACCCACAGTTCAGTGCATTGCGTACTGATACACAGTTCTCTGCATATAGTTCAGCATACCGAATTAAAGACACTATCTGTGTGTTGCTTTATAAGCAGTACAGACAAAGTTGCTATGCATATATTTTAGGTGTGTTGCTCTGTCATAGGCTACTGGTGCCTTGATCAGCAAAATAGTTAAAACTATGTATAATTATAAAATATTATACAGTGCCTTCAATGTTTCTATGCGTACAATTACAGTGCTGCCCAATGTGGAATTGTCTTGAACCAATGGGACTTGAGATGGAGAAATGAATTTTCCTTTTGATCTCATCAGATATTCAGCTCATTTTAGCTGAGAACACGTCTGGCTTTACATAAGAAATGACAATTTGCATTGCAAGGTATTAGTGTCTGAGCTGATTAGCGGTAACAGTTTTTCCCTTGCTCTATAAACATGGTGTTCATAATAAGCCAGATGATTTCTTTGCACATTTCAGCAATGTACAGCATTTTCACATGAATTTTCAGTGACAGCTTAACCACCAGGCCAAGCAGAGAACAAGCCTATTTTAATAAAGGAAAAATATGTACAGATAAAACTTGTACTATAAGTATTTCCTTATTCATCTGCCTCCTACATGCTGTCAGTATGCAAGAGTGTAATTTAATAAAGAGAATAAAGCATCATACATTTTATTGGTAACAGCATTAATTGTGTTATGTCACTTTTTTTTGTGACAGATTCTGCATAGACCTTTTGAGTGCCAGGGAACAAGACGACACCCAAGAATTTGAAAGTTACCTGGCTGGCACACCTGCGTCAGTGTGACACACGTAATTGAGTCATTCCTGGTTTATTTCCAGCTATGTTTAAAACAGAAATATTTAAGCTCAACCCTTGCTGCTCAAATTCCCATTAACAATACATTTAAATTAACTTATAATTGCACAGGTGCAAATCATGTGTGACCACACAGCCAGAAGCAAATGAAAAAAGAAATCTAAATTCACTCTGTATATTCCTCTTCTTGCACAGAAAGGAGAGATTGTAATATCATCGTTTGATACAAACCTGAATGGCCCAGTGCCCCATTTCAATACTCATAGATTAAATCAATTATAATTTGTCCCGAACTTCTTCTATTGCCAATCAATCAACCCCCACCTGTGTGGACGCAGGAATACCCTGAAAACCAATCATATGCATTTACCTATTCACTAAAGCCTTATAACCAACAGTAAAGCTGGGGTAAGGGTTTTTTGTGGTAAGGTTATGTTTTTTCCGCAGCAAGACGTCGATGACATTTTTAATGCGGCATAGGCAAATGAGTCATTATCGCCAAATTACTTATGCACATGCTTTTCACTAAACTGTGATACCTGGAGAGATCGGGCTATCACCAAACAATATCACACATAAATATATCACCTGCGCTAAGATGGCTATTAGTGCTAACAATGATATGCCAGGCTACGCTTATATTGCCGGCGACGCGACGGTCAGGCGACGGTCGCTGGAAAATCGATCACGATCAATCCGTCGCTCCGTCCCTTCGCGCATACTATAAGCGCACGCAACGGCGGCAATGCATTTGTTTTGCCGCAACGTCGCATCGAGTCGTCGTTGCCGGCACTAAAAGCGCAGCCTAAAAGAGGTGTTCCCAATAACATCACATATGCACTAAAGGTGACACATTATTTAGGTCATACCTAAAGGTGGAGTTACCAAGACCCCGAAGGGGAGGGGGAAGGACATTCTATTTTGTAAAGTACCAATGACCAAACACTCCTTTATACAACACGTGGAGAAACACCTGTGAACATAAATAAACAAGCCAGAGATACCTGGGAGATATGGTATATCAAGTCATTTGAATATACTTTGCATATTTAAATTGGCATATTTCTCAGGTATCTCGTGTGCTAATTTTTTGTTCACAGGTGTCTGTCCACGTATTTCAGAGTAACACAACCTTTAGGTGAGACATGATTAAGGCTGTTTTTTTTTGCATATGATTAGCTTTGCGGATGTATACAACAGACGACAGAGAAGCCCAATGCTACATCCAACATGACAAAAATACACAGTAAAATACTTATATATTCTCTTGAAAAAGGGTCATTTAGTTTAACTTTTTGGCCAAAGCGTTGTAAGCTTGCGAGCCACGACAAGGCAGACACCCGTTCGCAAGTCCCAACACTACCAGATAAAATACTAATAGAACTCTATTAGGATTAAAATTCTCATTTACCTCTATTAGGAGGGAAAAGTACTTTATATAAGTATTTTACTGTGTATTTTTGTCATGTTGGATGTAGCATTGCTCTTCTCTGTCGTCTGTTGTATACATATGCCACGGTCAATAGCACTCCATTTTGACACTTATATACATACATATATATATTTTGTGGGGGCTCAGGGGTTCCCAAAAAGAGCTTGCTGGGGGTTTTGTGTTCTGTTAGCTTTGCGTATATGCAGTAAACTCCGGGAAAATAATGTCCATTATTATTTTTGGTAACATAATTCTATATACCCTGATTTAATACGTGGAGCCCATCCTGTATAAGAGTATATAAGCTTTTTCCTGGGAACAGGGAAGTTGAACTTCACCCTGGACAGTAAGAGAAGTGACACCTTGTCTGGGACAAATGGGATCGCAGATAATCAAATCTCTACCAGGCATCTGAGGATGATGGGGCTGTGGTATGTCCATGTGTGGTATCCTGACTGCTGTAAGCTGCATATAAAAGTACACTTTACTGAACACGTTTGTCCGTGTGTATTTCGTGGTAGATATCAACAATCCTGATAAGAACCAACTTTGCCTAATGGCCATCTTCTGTCCGATGCCATTCAGATCCCTCGATGACCTATCCTCAATATTTATGGCAGCTCATGAGCCTCTGTTGAAGAATAACACTTTTGGTGTATTTCTTTGATCATTTCTTTTTTGACGTCATTTACACTGGCGACACACTTTATTCGAGCTCGGCTAGTCCCACGAATTCGGGTATACCCAGGTATATTGAGGTTTGTGACTGTTTTCTGCCCGAGTGCATTGAGGTATTTTCCAGGCAGGGATTGAAGCATTTTATTCCCGCTGGCTGCAATACTGCACAGTATATATATATATACTGCATTACAATTCATGAATTTATGCCATCTGGTAGACACGCGAAGCATTGCAGCCTATTAAATCCTAATCATTATCATTTAACAGATCAGCCGCCCGTCAGCCAGGCATGAACCCAGGCTGGGAAGGCAAACGCAACGGGGCTTGTCAGAGGTGAGGAGCGGCGCATTCCAGGTATCTGCCAGGTACATACTGGGTATTTGCTCGAATAAAGTGTGTCGGTGCAGTACGTGATGACGTCACATGCCTCACCAGCACCAGCGGGACATTTAAAAAAGAGAAAAGAAGACACTGACGTCACCATTAACCCACGAGGAAGCTCGACGGAGCGAAATGCATAGGGTGGAGCTACACAGACGCCAGGAGGACTATCCAGTGGCTGGAGGACTTTCTGGAGAGATTCTGTCCGAGATTGGGTTCAACCTTCCCTGGTTTCACCATCTGTTCACTGTGCATGGCTGTCGCAGCAGAACCGCCAGTGGAGGAAGATGTGCTGTTTCCTCTCCCAGATTCTGACCCTGGGTGGTGCCAATGCCTGTTTTTACATATTGCTTGTGAGTTTAATATCTCTTGCCTTATTTGCAGTGTTCGACAAACCTATACATTTGCTCGCCCCGGGCGAGTGGATTTAACCCCCGAGCGAGTAAATATTGGTCCAAGCAGCACATGTTTGGTACTAGGTGGCGAGTAGATTTTTTTTTGTTGCGAGTAGATTTTTTGGTGATTTGTCAACCACTGCTTATTTGTATTTTAAAGCAATCTGCACCATTTTTGTGTCTTTCCTGTTTTGCATGTGGCATCCCCTTCCCCTTATTGTCCCTTCAATTCCCTCCTCTGACCCTGATGAACGCCATTACTAGGGTGTCCCGATTCTACTTTGAGTTGGTTACTCCTAACTCCCACACCTCCTCAAACACTCGCACACCATGTGCGTGCATTTCTTATCATTTATTTATCACTGAACGTTTATCCTATACTGTGTTGCACTATATTTGTAATTTATTTTTTCATATACGCTTGGGCTGATTTGCGCTCCTGATTTTTCGCCGCAATCTTTTCTTCTTTATCTTCTTATCGAGAGCCATCATCATCAGTCCTAACTCCTCTGTTGGCTGAGGAGGTATGTAAGGATGTGGCCCTTATATAGAGCCTATTGGTGTCACATTCCATGTTTCCAATGGTCATCTGTTTACTGATCAGGAGTGTCCAACTCTAGTCCTCAAGGGCCACCAGCAGGTCTGAATTTTGGAATACCCCTGCTTCAGCACAGGCGGCTCAATCAGTGGCCCAGTCGAAGACTGAGCCACTGATTGAGCCATCTTTGCTGAAGCAGGGATTGATTGAGCCACCTTAACTCAAGCAGGGATATCCTGAAAACCTGACCTATTGGTGGCATTTGAGGACGGGGGATGGCCACCTCTTTCTTACATACTGTATAGCATCACGTTGGAAAGACTTCCCAACCAATATATTATGGATAGAATAAAGCAATTTCAAGTAGGAGTATGTACAGTACCAGAATTGTTATTCATTTATAATTTTAAGCTCACAAAATATACAACTGCTTACTCCCCAAATGACCCCTAACGCATTGCAAACACGGTAAGAAGGGAACTCCTTCTGGTTATTGCAGTCAGGGAGATTTTACCGGAGCTGTGTGGGACACAACGCAAAGTCAAAATGTCAGCTCTAACTTCAAATTGTACCTTCTCCTCTAAGAAAAAAAAAGATCTTTGTGGCACAGAGGTTGGTGGAAATGTGTAAACACGCACAGGAGGCGTCCAAAGATATGAGGAACATTCATTAAGAGAGGCCAATGAATAATACAGCGAATCAGCAGGAAAAGTGTTCTATTCAGTAAAACAAATGCAGAACTTTAATAGTGCTGAGCGTCTCAATATCTGATGTATAAAGTCAGGCATGCTGTATTGAAAAAGAATTAGGTCTAATTAATGACTGTAGAACTGAGATATACTGTATGGGAACTCATCGCTTAGGTCCTCAGGACATATTGGAAGTACTACAGCGCACTATTGATTTTCAATCCTTTCCTTTTTGGTTAGATACTTTGGGGGGATATTCTCATAGATGTGAGCTTGTCCTTGTCAAAGCGAGTGGCTTGACATGGTCATAAGCAGCGGAATAAAATGTGACAACTAGCCGTATTCTGTAACACAAATCGGATTGCTTACATGGCGTCTATGAAACCTGACATTCAGCGCGGTTAAACAGCCAACGCGTGTGACTTGTACTGAAACAACATACCATCACCCAAAAGCAGTGAAAAAAATACAAAATGTAAAGACTGTAAATAACCCGTATGAAATAAATATTTCAGAAACAAATTTGAGTTTGTATTATATTTTGAGGGAAACCATATATGTGTGTGTGTGTGTGTGTGTGTGTGTGTGTGTGTGTGTGTGTGTGTGTGTGTGTGTGTGTGTGTGTGTGTGTGTGTGTGTGTGTGTGTGTGTGTTCAACAACAGTGTGCCATATTTCAAAAACCAACAATGCACATAAAATGAGGGTTTAAATAGGCAAAAATCAGGCAGGTAATGTAATTACATGTAATTATATTTATTTAGGGTTAAAAAAATGTTTGCAGCAACAATGTGCCATACATTGATGAGTTAGCCAGTACTGAAGAAAGGTATACCTTAGAATAGCAGTAAAGAATGAGAAATGAATCTCTAAATGGTGCTTCAAATATCCACGTTTAAGTGGTAGCAATATAGCTTAAGAGTCCAGGACACTATATGTATGCACTGAATGAGATGTGAAAGGGTATAAAGCTCACAATAAAAGCCTACCAAGGACAAGTATACAAGAGACACCACTCAAAGTGAATGCAGGGCAGAGCCCATAGATAAAAGAACTCCCCCTATAAACACCATAAAGAGGGGTAATCTACTCATCCTCTTTGATAAAGCGCCATTTAGGCGTGAAACGCGTCAGAGGGCCTCCTTTGTAGCAGCTGCTACTATGCATCTTTAATAAAGCATTTTTACCTTTGCAATCAGCCTCCAGCCTTATTTGCAGCAGTGCTCTACCATTTTTTCTTGCCTTACTTTATACCTTAGAATAGAATAGTTAATTAGGCATATTAATTAGGTAAGTGCATGCTCAGCGGACCTGAAATAGCCTCTGGTTTGTAATGATGCAATCCCGCATTTATTGCGGCGATCTCTCTAACCTTCAGCTGGTGAGAAAACGTCTGTGAGTTAGTTGAAGTGATTTTGCCTTTTCGAGATAACAAAGCTACTAGAATTCCAGCGCGTTTAAACAACGTAATGCAAGTCTGAGCCTTTTTTGCCCTACTGCTAGGATTTGCAGAGCTGCGATGAAACGGCTTTAAAAAAAAAAAAATGTTTCTCGTCCGTTATGGACATGCGAGAAAGGGTTTTATACACACTTATCGCGGCTACAAGAATATCCTATTTGTTTTTAGCATGTAAACCAATTTTGAGAATGATTTATCTCCCCTGACTCTCCGAAGTGATGTTAAACTGGGAAATCGGATAATATTTTTCCAATTAGTAGGGACGGGTTGGGTACCAGTGTTTGTTGGAATTGTTATTCCGCAGAGACAGTAACGGCTGCCAGTAATGAACAAAAGGTCTGTATTTTTCTTTCAACGTATATGGGGTCATTCCTTTTTCTGAATGTGGGTGAAATATTTTGCTGATCCATTTATCAAAATCTATGACCAGAAATATTTCTGATTATTTGCTTTATTAGTAAGTACCTCTGAGCTTATTATAAGATGTGCAACCCAGTCCCTTGAACCTTTCTGCATTGAAACACTTACCTGCTAAGTCAGGGGGGCTCAACTCCAGTCCCCCCCCCCCAACTGGTCAAGTTCTAAGGATATCCCAGCTTCAGCACAGGTGGCTCAATTAGAGACTCAGTCAAAGATTGAGCCACCTGTGCTGAAGCTGGGATATCCTGAAAACCTGACCTGTTGGGGGAGAGGAGGGGGCTTGAGGACGGCAGTTGAGACCCCAGTGCTAATTGACTCCCTACTTTTTATTTACATTATTTTCTCTTATCCTGTTTGTGTCCACAACAAGGAATCTGGCGCACAAATAAACAGCCTCAATAAGGAATGTCTTTTTTGAAGAGTTCAGTCTAAATGATGCATACGGTATGGGAGATCATTATCACCTTGCTGGCAGTAGCCATGTACAACAGTGATTGACAGTAGCAAACATGAGCTCATTCAGCATCTTTCAGCCCCAATGCTATGCTCGGGTCTACCATTGATGATTTTCCCATTTCCATCCCTAACAAGACACGGACCAATCAGTTGCCGGAAGGTACATCCGGGGGGGCAAGAACTCACTGTGAACTACCAGGCCAGTGGTGAGACATAGAACTAGTACAGCCCTCTGGAAGGCGGGCGCTGACGGAGAGGGGGGCGTGTTCACTTGTCAGCACCTTCACTGACACAGTGGCGCCTCGCATGACGTCATGCGCATGCGCAACAGAAGGGTGTGTCGTTTACCAATTATCCCTGATTATTTAGGGTTATGAGAGAGGTATATAAGGTATCTGGGTTGCTCCAGGCTCCATACTCCTTGATAAAGGACCTACCCTTCCGAAACGCGTAGGAGGATTTTGTTCCCCTCCTGGGGTGATGTTTTTACTGGTTTTGTGCTGAATAAATAGGATTTTAACTTTCACCACCTGACTCCCTGGCAGTGCGCTGTTTTCTTCTTTTTTGTTGCTCTGGATCTCTAACAAGACATGAACCTATATTTTCACTTATCCTTACCCCTACTTCCCACCTTTCAGAAGATTGTGTGTAAACTGAAATGGTTGTCGCTAAACTAATAGGTGTTGCAGAATGTGACAATTGGCATTTACCAGTTTTGAGTCTGAGCTATTGGTGTTGATAGCTGCTGCCAAGGACCGGGTCACATGGCCATCAAACTCCCGAAACGTCCCTAACGTATCAAAGAGAATTGGGCTACAATGTATTTTTCCATTTCATTTTGTATTTGCTCTTTACATGGAAAGTTGATTAATTAGCAGCTCTGAGCTTGGCGATGACTCCCAATTATCGCCCAAGGCCGCGGTCACAGTGCACGCGACCGGCCTGAAATAGGATCACGCGCCTGTCTCCTGGGCGATGTGTGGCGCGACTGAGAGGCTTGGTCGTGACGTCACATTCGCATCCGGATTGAGGTTGGCCCTCATTGGTTGAAACGGCTCACGTGATGTGGCCATCCCCTGAAAAATGCATCGCGTGCAGTATGGCCGGACAGGTTTAAAGTTATTCATTTGTTTCTGTCGCTTGCGCTGTCGCACCCACTATGGCCACAACCTAAGCCTTAAGTTCTAAACTCCAGCCCGTAGGACCCCCCCAAACAGGTCAGGTCTTAAGGATGTCTCAGCATCAGCACAAGTGGCTCACGCAGGTGCTGAAGAAGAGATATTCTGAAAACCTGACCTGTTGGGGAATCTTGAGGGCTGGAGTTGAGAACCCCTGGCCTATGGGAAAATAATACTTACAGTATGGAAGGAAAACCTTAACCCAAACTTCAAGATTTAGATAAACACAGCGAATTGTACGGCCCAGAAGGTAATGATTCAGCATTGCGGCATTAGCAAGGAATTGTGGCTATGGAATGCCCCAGCCATGCCATAGAGGTAGTATGTAAATGAAAACTTTGCAGTGTATTTCTGCCCCTCGGGCACTGCTACACAGAGAACTCCTACAGCGTAGGATAAGCACAAATATCCACAGCTTTTGTTACCAGTCTTCCTTTCCCAAGTAATCTGAAGCCCAAACTAACGTTGTCCATGTGCTAATCTACCATGGAGCGAGTAAGCTGAGATGATCATAGGTGAGAATTACTAGAACCTGCGCACTGGTTCCTCTCATGCAGATGCTGTCGGATCTAGCCTGGCTCTTTGTGCCCTCTGCAGGGTGTTGCTTGAAGTGCCGTCAAGCTTCAGTTTGCTGGATTGTTCTGGTTAGATCTTTGGATTATTTGCAGATATTTGTATTGGGCTAAAAATAAATTACGTTAAATGTCTAGGAGCTGAGGTTCCTAACTTTGCCTTTTACGTCATATTTCAGAGAAAACTGCCAGGCTGCAGAAACCTCGAGACAGCTTCGTTCTGACGCTGTGCATCGTTCGGCTGTTTTCCACACATGTTTTATTAGCAGCAGTGCTGTGCGCATGCTAAATACTGGGCGCTCTCTGCTAAAACCATTGGCATAGTGGCCATTAAAAGCAGGGATCATATGTTTGATTTTAGGAGACTGCAATTCTAATAAACAAGCTGGCAGCTCATTAGACCCCAATTTCAAAAGGTTGATGTTGCATTTATTCTAGAATGGGTCTACTTCTCTTCAGTGTACAGTAGGAAAGAGGCAGTCGTTTTGCAAATAACAATGGGGTGCTGCAGTACCGTTCGGTAGACCAGGAATGGGCAAGTATGTATGTAAGGCAGCGGTGGCCCACTCCAGTCATCAAGGGCCACCAACAGGTCAGGTTTTCAGGATATCCCTGCTTCAGCACAGGTGGTGCAGTCAAAGACTGAGCCACTGATTGAGCCACATGTGCTGAAACAGGGATATCCTTAAAACCTGACTTGTTGGTGGTGCTGGGCAACTGGAGTTGGCCACGTATGGGTTAGACGAATCCCTTAGCTGCCAGGGGGACTGTGACATTATTCTCAGCATCTTGCTGGCAGTGACAGGGTTAATACAAATGGTTAGAAGTAACAATATGTGGTGACAGCTCTGAGAAAAATATAGATTCAGAACATAAATAAATCAAATAAGGAATGAAAATAAGAGTGAGCTGGAAGCCAATTCACTTGGGCTATGGTGAAGAAAGCAATACCATCATTTATAGAGGCACAGCGCACCACAAATGTTGCAAAAACGTGACTATTTATTTACACATAGTGAAGAGCAACACCACCAAGATTCAACGTTTTGGTCAACTTCTGAGATGAAAGTGCTGTTAGCACAGAAACGTTGGATCTTGTTGGTGTTATTTATTATATGTAAATAAATCATCTTGTCTGTATTTGATTGTTCAACGTTTGCCTCTTGGACGATCATGTGGGAATGTTTTGCATTGCAAGGATCCGTCAGGCGCCTCCATACGTCCAGCTACCAGCACCGCTCCCAAACCTCACCCTGAGGCCTGTCATCATCTTAGGAGCGCACGCGCAGCCCGAGCCAACCTAAATGCCAAATCCGCTGGCTCAGTCTCCCGGGTACATCTTGTTTGTGGTGAGCACATCGTCACATGCGTATAGCTAGTGACTGACCCCCGTACAAGATGTTCACAGCAACTTCCTACTGTTGTAGTGAAAGTCCATCAAAGTTGTAAATTCCCTCTCCATGATTTAACTTATTGCAGAATACTGTGTGTGAACAACATAAATATATTTCTGTATAAGAGTCTTTTTATTTGTACGTAGAACCTATTTATGATTTGTGAGAAACAGTTAAGTTATCCTATTTCCAAGGGGACTCAGAAAATATTGTCTGCTTCCTGAAACATTTGCTTCATGACAAAGCACCAATGCAGGCGTGAAACGCGTTAGAGATCGACCTACCTCTGTGTGTCCATGTGCTGAATAAATGAACTTTTAACTTTATTTTTGCCCTTTGGCCCTTTAATTTTTGATTCTTGCTGTGCACTGCCTTTTTTAACCTTTTATTTGCACTTTGAACCTATTTATGATTTGTGAGCAGCAGTTATTGTTATCATATTTCCAAGGAGACTCGGAAAATGTTGTCTGCTTGGTGAAACATTTGCTTTGTTGAACCTAAAAGTCAGACATGTCATTAGATGCAAGTTCATGATTTATATTATTACTGTTCTCTCTCTCCTAACACTTCATTGACATTTGTGTTGCAGCAACACATGAACAAGAATGAATTAAAAGGGTCTGACAGGAACCTTCAAGAAAGATCATAGTGGTATCACTACAATACTGCATATATAGCTTATCCAGATGGGATTCTAATTCATGTTTCATTTATAGTTTTAATAAATAAGCAGATGCAGCCCAGGGCAGGCGGAGTGACCTCATTTACCAAGCCAGGTTTCCAGGAAAGTAGGACTGTAGCAATCATTGTTAACATTGCTGAATGTGTTACTCGCATTGTCAAGTTCCAGTTTCAAGAGAAAGGGGATATGTGGAGTGTCAGTTCTTCAGACCCTCCCCAACCGGACGGAAGCCTTTTAACTGCTTAAGATGGAGTCGTTGACCTGTTAAGCGCTGGAGGAACTTGCAACACACTGTGCAGGACCTGGACAACATCACCACATCCAGGCATGCAGTTGACCATCAAGTGCATTGTTATTGGCATGATATACTTTAATACTTTTGTGAAGTAGTGTTGGTTCATACCACTATTACAATAAATTGTGTTGGTGCGTAGAGGGAGGTAAGGAGAATATTTCTACCATTTCCGTAAGTGTGGATTTGTTTGACATCCTGTATTCCTGTCTGTGTATTGCAGCATTACTGTTGGAAGTTCTGTCAAACACCCAGTAGCGCAAGCACGCTGCCTAGGGGTCACACTCGACTCCTCTCTCACATTCAAAACATTTTTAAAACCTGTTGTTTTTTCCTCTGCAATATCACAAAGATACACCATTTCCTCTGTTGCTCGACTGCTAAAACTCCGACACAGGCCCTCATTCTCTCCCGTCTCGATTACTGTAACCTCCTGCTGTCCGGCCTTCCTGTCTCCCCTACAATCTATCCTAAACGATGCTGCCAGAATCATTATACTCTTTCCTAAATCTGTCTCAGCTCCTCCCCTGCTGAAATCCCTCTCCTGGCTTCCCATCAAATCCCGCATCACACATTCAATTCTCTTCACTTTTAAAGCTTTACACTCTTCTGCCCCTCCTTACATCTCAGCCCTAATTTCTCGCTATGCACCATCCTGACTCTTGCGTTCCGCTCAGGGATGTGTTCTCTCTACCCCCTTTGTATCTAAAGCCCTCTCCCGCCTTAAACCTTTCTCACTGACTGCCCCACACCCCTGGAATGCCCTTACCCTCAATACCCGACTGGCACCCTCCCTATCCACCTTTAAGAACCACCTTAAAACACACCTGCTTAACGAAGCATATGAGTAGCTCAGTGGCTAACACTATACACCTGATACATAAAGCTTGGCCCCTTGCAGATGCACTTACCTGTATGCCCTCCTACTGTATCTGTATGTTCCTCCTACCAATTAGATTGTAAGCTCTTCTGAGCAGGAACTTATTTTCCTAAATTGTACTTTTAGGAATGGTGAGTGTACAGTTATAGTGTAGGGATGGTATGTGTACAGGTGCAGTGCAGGTATTATGGGGGTACAGGTGCAGTGTAGGAATGGTTGATGTACAGGTGTACTGTAGGGATGGTGGGTGTACAGGTGTACTGTAGGGATGGTGGGTGTACAGGTGTACTGTAGGGATGGTGGGTGTACAGGTGAACTGTAGGGATGGTAGGTGTACAGGTGTACTGTATGGATGGTGGGTGTACAGGTGTAGCTCCAGCTCAGATACTCCTATTTGGGCTTTTTTGCTTATGTAACCCTGAAGTTTGACCTGCACAAACCCAACCCAGAACTTTCCAACCAAACACTATCACCTATCTATTGGTAAGTACCCACGGGGAGATATACAAAAAAGGGGTGATTAGTGCGCAGCTAAAACATGGTTCTACAAACAGTGCTATTAAATACAGTGCAAACTTGATAATAGATAATAGTTGGACCTTGTGTGGGAAGTCACTATAGTAGCGTCTGCAGCCTTTCTTCAGGGGTGGCTCGTCACCCCTAGAACTGGAGAAAAGACATAAATACAGGGCGCACAATACACATAGTAAAGCACAGTAAAAAAGATAAATTTTACTAAAAAATTAAAGGTTCTGCGTACATCAATGATATTAAAACAAGCAATGGGTTAGTGGGGTTACCACACAGAGGGAGGGCTGGAGTCACAGTTCTTCAACGGATGAGATGGGAGACACAGGATACCAGCAGTCGTCATCCAGGACAGAAACCTCCGTGGATCCTTGAGTCACGTTTCCCTCATCTCAGGGTAACCAGATGGTGGGGACCGATGGATAAGTCCCGTGAAAAGTCCCATAGCAAGGCACAAATGCCTCCGTGAGTCCCACAGTTGCAGAGCACCGATAGCATGCCGCTCAGTTCCGTGGTGCGCGTGCTGATGACGTCACAGGATTCCCCTCTATTGCAAAGCGTAGAGGAGTGTCCACAGCGGTGTAAAGCACACAGGGCGGCGTGTAGCACACACAATGGCAAGCGGTGATACAGGGGACAGGGAGGCACAGACCAAGAGTATATTTGGCTAAAATTTGGGTCAGACAGATGAGCATAAAGACCTTCCAACGCATTTCGTAACTGAAAGTTACTTCTTCAGGGAATACACATGTAACTTTCAGTGTTGGATAACGAGGACTACCTGTAGTTAAATACTTATCTGTTCTTCTTCATAAGTGAGGGCCATTTAGTTAAATTCTTTAGCCAAAGTAATATAATGTTTCATCCAAAGAATTTAACTGAATGACCCTCACTCTTAAAAAAAAAAAGATAAAAGATAAGTATGTAACTATATGATTTGTCCTATTGGATGTAGCACTGGGTCTTTTTGGGGCCTATTCTATAAATGGATAACGAACATTCGTTATCCATTTATACCTACCTAGGGAGCACCTACATCCACTCCATTGACAGCTGTGGGGTTCCCCTATAGTTTCCGCCTATTCTATAAGCCTTCATAAAAAAAACCACTGGGTCGTTTACGGCGCCAGTTGTTTGAGCGTTGCTATCATGATATTCAGAAAGCCCCGATTACCTGTGATAACAAAATTCCCAAAATGGGCGAGTAGCCGGCGATGTGATGATCGCCTCTCTCAAAAGGCCTCACCCGGCGATCTGTCCCATTTGCAGAGAGAGCTGCACAGAGAGAGCCGCCTCTCCCGGCGCATATCTCGCCAGCAATCGCAGGCTTTTAATAACATTTTTATACTAGTGTAGATGAGCAGGGGGTCTCTGGAGCATTTAAATGTTTCGCGTCACGTGACCGTGGGAATAAAATGCATAGGAGATACCAGCACCCCATAACGGGGCCTGTATCTCGGTAAGCTTGGGGTCCCCGGACCTCAAATGAACGCGGTTCTGGTCCGGAAATCCCCTGCTCACGTACACTAGTATTAAACATTTTATTAAAAAACATCTTAATTACCTTAGCGGCTAGCCACTAAGGCAATGAAGTGGTTAACTACCAGTGCCCGTTTTATTGTGGGTAGCGTGGATGGATGAAGGTGGTATTTGGCCCTTGGTGGGTGTTTAGGTTTCGCGGGGGGAGGGGGGAAAGGGTTGCGGGGAGTTAACCCCTTAATTACCGTAGAGGTTGGTACCGCTAAGGTAATTAAGGGGTTAACCCCTCCCGCTACCACCCGGTACGCCTAAACATCCACCCTTGGGGCTACTACCCGCTTCACCCAATCCCTGTACCCACAATAAACAAAAATACACACAACAGCCCTATTACCCACAACAACTGCCATTACTGTATGGCGTTGGGGTGGGGTGGGGGGGTTATTGGGGGTAGAGGAGGTGGGTAGTAGGGCTTTTGTGTGTATTTTTGTTTAGTGTGGGTACAGGGATTGAGTGAATCAGGTAGTAGCCCCAAGGATGGATGTTTAGGCCTACGGGGTGGTAGCTGGAGGGGTTAACCCCTTCATTACCTTAGCAGTATTAATCACTAAGGTTATGAAGGGGTTAACTTAAACCACACACCCCTACCCCCTGCAAAGCCTATACACCCACCAAGGGCCAAATACCACATTCACCCACCCCCGCTAGCCACAATAAACTTGGCACTGGTAGTTAACACCTTCATTTCCTTAGCAGTTAGCCGCTAAGGTAATGAAGTTGCCTGTAAATGTATTTTTATTGCATGGGATTAATGCCGGGGGAATCCGGTGCTGATATTAATGGATATCCGCTCCGGAGACTCCCGGCATCAAACCGATGCAGGAAAAATGTTTGTTTTTATAAGTCCTCTCTCGCTGCCTTCTCTGCAGGTTCTCCCCAGCTTCACGCCATTCTAAAGCCGCGATTGACCTCGATAAACTGATCGATGCTATTAGAATTGCATGAGTTTCAGAACCTGCCGATAAGTGGCTTATCGCCGCTCACCTGGCTATCTTTTTTGGATGGCTGAAAAAATTGGCGATTCATGCCTTTATTGCCCACTTATCGAGGCTTACAGAATAGCAGTAGGCATTTTGGCCAAAAAGGCCTCAATAAGTGGGTAATCGAGGCATATAGAATAGGCCCCTTTCTCTTTTGTTATTTCTTACCTCTACCTTATATATATATTCTCTCTCTATCTATCTATCTATCTATCTATCTATCTATCTATATATATATATATATATATATATATATATATATATATATATATATATATATATATATATATATATATATATATATATATATAATAATGAATGGGTTTGAAACCAAACAAAAGTCTGTGACATCAATGGTGAAGAAATTAAAATGGTGATGGGCCAGACATATCAAGATGAAATTACCATTGTTAGACAAAGATGATACTCAACTGGATTTCAAAGGAAGTTAAAAGACGAAGACGATGACCAAAAGTAAGATGGGAGGATTAAATCATAACATTTGTTGTAGTAACGTGGGGAAGAGAGGCTGTAACCGCAGTATGTGGAAGATCATTAGAGAGGCTTCATGCAGCAGTGGGGAGACAAGGGATGATGATGATGATGATATATATTAGTACAAAAAGACAGCTAGGTGGAAAAAAGTAGAGATGGGAAAAAAGGGACGAAAAGTAATAAAGAGTTGTATGTCTCAAAAATATGATTATTTTAGAAGGTGTAAGTATTGCACAGACATTTCTTTCTAGGAAGCACTTCTCCAACAGAATGGTACTGTATAGTTGTCTAATCACCTCCCTGTAGCAGGCACACCCATTGGTAACCCAAGTGCTTCTTTCCCCAGGTCACAATGCAAACATCCCAACTCAGGGAAAGATAGAAGTATAAATAGTATAGATCTTTTTCTCTCTTTTAATTTTCAAAAGTAATACACTAGCATAAATATAGATAATATGTGCTTTGAACAGCAGACAAGTCCTGTGAGAAGCTCACTCTGAGACGACAACCCCAGGATGTTTCCCTCAGACTCTGCCCCCACACAGACGGCGTCATGGACATGGATGGACACCGCAAAGACCCGTATTGCAGGCTCACTCACCAAAGTTGCCCTGTTTGAACCTGACACACGCTCCTTCACCCTTGTCAGTGTCAGACAGAGCAACATTTCTAAAGCTTAGCACCCTTATGTGGATCTGGGCCTAAATGTTACTAAAAGGGTGCGTCTTGCTCACTCTTTCTATTTATTCTTGGTGGCTCCTTGGGGGTGTGAACAATCCGCATAGCAAAAGTAGTAGTTTAATGAAAAGCACCCCAAAAAATAAAAACAACCTCCCCCCCTATCCAATTCATACACCCCATCTGAGAGGGAAAATTACAGGTTGGGCAACTTTCACCAGCTGCCCAACCAACATTACAAGCTGGCAGACTGCTGACCATGGTGCTGAAATAGGTTGATTGCTTTCTGTGCAGCATTTCTGAGCCAAGTGCACATTGTTGGAACTTTACATTTTAGAGCGATTTGAGCCACAGAACTACAGTATGTGGGGCAATGTGGACTCGGTATCCATCCAGGTCTATCCATGCAGGCAGCAGAGCAGCTACTCAGCTAAACTCCTTGCTCATATTAAGCCTATTCAGTGCTTGAGGGGTGCATGTACTGCATTATCCTGGGTACTTGCAGTGATGAGGGCTAAATATAAACCAATGGTATCAACAGCAAGCAGCATTTAAGTGATGAACTATTCCACCTTTGCGGGAAATACAAGTTTCCTAAGCGGACTGGGTTATCCTCAATCCTTCTGGCTATACTGGTGAATAATTAGGTGCATGGTTTAATGTAGGTTGTCACTCCTGTCTTCTTGTTTCACGCAGTCAATAACACCAGCATGCTGTTCTTAGTGTTAATGGCCAGTTTCTAGATAACATTTGCAGAGAAAATTAGATTTTTTTTTAGAAACATCGAACATACACCCCTGCTAGCTCTGCTTGGATTTATGCTCTTTCCCCCTCAGCTGTGTATACTCACACTAGTACTCGGAGTTCCTCACATATGTGGTTGCTCTGCTGGAATGAGATAAGGAGTCATATTAATTGATGGGGAAATACCGTTTATAATGTTCTGTGTGTATATGAGCTTTACCCAGCTGGAAGCGTTAGGCTTTGTTTTTTGTTTAGTGCAGGGATGTATTTGCCCTAATTTGTTGCTTTATGGCAGACATGATATGCAATCTAATATCATGTCACCTGTCCTGGGTTCTACTTAACAAGCAGTCATCAGATTTCTTGGTCCTCTCGTAATCACCAAATGTAGCACGTTTTTCTCACAGAGCCTCCCTCTCCTAAATGATTTAGCACCTCCTCCCTGCCCCTGCTCAAGCCAATGCCACAGCTGCTGAAATGAAACACTGCTGAATTCACAGAGAGGAAAGAAGCCTCAAAATCAGGAGCAGAAGAGAAATTACAACCATGTTAAAGACTGGGTAACTAGGCAGTTTCTTAGACCTCACCCCCCCCCTCATTCTCTGAGCTTCATGTGCAGCAGTGGAGAGCTGAGCAAAATGCAGTAGGATAGGAACCACAGGCAGAGCAGGCTGCATGGAGGGTTTTAATGTTGCAGCAAAAGAAGACTGATGGTCACAGCCTCGCTGGAAGGAGATGACACTGTGGTCGTTGTGGTAGTGACACCTTTCAGTTCTTGCCTTGATTGATCTTGCTTTGGGCAGCAGGAATGTGGGGTCTACCTGGTGTGGGAGGACTCCATGGATTTGCTGTCCTTTGAATTCCATGCTAGAGGTGCCTATGCCATCTGCAGAACGCAGCCTCTGTCACAGGCTCTTCTTCTCACAGGTCAACTACAGTGTGCGAGTCTGTGAGTCTGTGAGCCAGAGACAAGCATACGTGAGCTTTGCAGAAGTTACCCCACCTCACCCAGGTCACTGCATCTAACACACACTGGCTTTAGTCCTCAGCCACCAGGAGTTTTTTTTTCTGTTGCTTACTCTTCTAGCTATCAGACTGTATTTCCGAACTGGTGGATCAAATGGATGGAACTCTATAAATCATCCCATCAATATGTTGAATATCATTTTTTCTGGCTGTCCCATGTGACTTACAAAACAGCTACAAACATATTCAGTGATGGAAGAAAACACATTCCCTTAGACAAGTTCTAAGGCGGATCAATACCTTGTCAAATGGGTAAGTCAAGTCTTATGTTACCAAATTACATTGGAACAGTATTAGTCCTCTGGGAATCCGATTTTCCGTTGTTACCATATTATATCATACTGGATAGCAAAGGGATTATCATTCCCTCCTTGGGGGAGTTTAGGAATAGATTTAGACTTCAGTTTCCCCCAAACGTTTTATAACCTAGCAAGTGTTATTCTGTGCATGTGTTTTGCAGCTAACGCATAAACAGGCAGTAATCCCAGCAGAATTGTGCCCAAGTCTGCTATGACTCACCATGTCCTCTGTGTCTGCAAATTAAAAACGTTTTGTCTCTATGGGAATCTTACATAGGATTTTCCGTTAGTGAATTCTCCCTGGACAGAGCAAAGGGTAATGAAGCTTGATACATACTATACTTTCATTGAGTAAAATAATTTTCTGTATTAATATAAAATACACTCGGTTTTCAGGTCTTCTACTTTATATTCTGGTGTCCTTGCTATTGGAATCTTGTATTTAGAGTCTGGCAGAATTGCAGAAAATAATAATGCAAGACATGTTAAGTTATCTTCCTTGAATATATACGTCTCCAGCTCTACATCAGTTTCAACGCCGGTACATACAGTATTGCTTTTCTAATTAAGTACACACCATGAAAGGTAATGCCTAGTACATGTGCCCTGGTGGTAGCAGGAACACTTGCCCCCTATGGATGGCATGATTTACAAATCCAGGATCCCCATCTTGAGCTTGGCACCAAGAACCAGACTAGATTGCCACCGTTGCAGGTATCATTGGGTGCCTGATCTCTCTGGAAATTCTTAAGCTCTGAATGAAGAGCCCGCAGCAGTCTCTCATCCCTTGGTTTGTCTCTCTGGCCTCTTGCCCCTTCCCAGTACTTTGTATAATAAGATGAGCGAACATTATTATTCCCCACTGCAATATCTCACATCTCAGAAAGTGATCCTGCATTTCCTTTTGCTGGAAGGCAAAGTAACATCTAGCCCACAAGTCATACATTAATGTACCATCTTCAAACCTCCCCATTACTCTCCTTTAGTATTACTCAAGAGCTATTAATTCCCCTGCCCTGGTGCTTTACAGGATATGAAACTGGCCCCAGGTAAAGACGGCTTTTAAACAAATTACAAGGCTATTGCATCCATTCCTGTACCTAGATTATTTCATTTAGCAAAAGAGCATTTCATTGTATCACCGTCACGTTAGCTGTCTGAGAGCTCTCTGTAAAGCTGCAGTGCTAGCATTTAACAGAAAACAATTGAGAAATAGTGTGTAATATGGCAATAATAAGGGCAATGCTCCATCTGACAGTTCTTCAATTTTATTTTGCAATGCAAGCATGTCTATTATTCACACAGGAGACAGGTACAGTACTGCATCTCAAGGAAAATAGGTATCAAGCAAACAGAAAAATATAGAATATGGGTATATAGAAAAAATATAAGATATAAAGATTGAGTTTTCACGTTGAAAACATTGAGGAGTTGGTTGTGTGACAGTGAAATATATGTCTCATCAGGGAATAACAGATGTTGAGAAAGAACATGCTGCAGAATAAAGCCATAGTGAGTATATTTGCCATCTTCCAGCCCTCTGACTTGAGGGAACAGAGACCCCCCCCCTCTCAATTTGTGGTTCTTTATTTGATTACAGCCACCCCCTGATCGTCTTCCAACACTGATATACTGTACAGTTATATATATATATATATTTTATATATATATATCACATAGTGTCAATCTAGCAGACCTGTAAAGCTTTGAGTTTTGATGTATCCTGACATGTAGGATCCTAACTCACGGTAATTTTAAGATAGGAGATGATTCCATAAAATGATGCGGTTCCCCTGGTTTCTTGGCTAGGCTGTGGTGAGAAATGTACCACATTGAGAGCAGTGTCCAAAACCTTTGACTGTAGCGGGGAGAAAATGATGCATGCCAAACATACACAGTGACTCAGTGTCTATTAAGCCTGTTTATCCCACATTTGGCAAGACACAGACATAGATACAAACTAAATGGGTATATGGTGTATTGTGTATATCAATCCACTGCTACAAATAAACACGGCACAGTACAGTATGAATGTCTCTGGCAGCATCAAGTGCTCAATGCTTCAGGAATACAGACAGTTTAATGAAATGTTATGCCTCGCTATACAATGTATCAACAAGAAATAGATGACTGCTTTTAATGTGTAATAGTATTTAGCTTGCTTTATGGATAAATATAGGAATGTTTCATTTGTGATTTTGTGAGAAGGACAATAATTATTTAATAGCAATATAAATATATATGTGTGTGTGATATATATATATATATCTCTATCAAAGGTATAGGCACACCATAAATATGCGAAACATATACATTATTGGTGTGCCTATACCTTTGTTATTTTTTTTACGGTGAATTATGAGTACTCGGATAGTAGCACCTTCTCCACTAGTCCGGTCTATTATCATTCATTATCTATCATTATCATTTATTCTCTTTTATTCTCTTTTATTCTCTTCTCTCTCTCTCTCTCTCTCTCTCTCTCTCTCTCTCTCTCTCTCTCTCTCTCTCTCTCTCTCTCTCTCTCTCTCTCTCTCTCTCTCTCTCTCTCTCTCTCTCTCTCTCTCTCTCTCTCAAGAAAATACAATATGGTTTTCTTCATAATATAAAATCATATGTTAATTTTCTCACAAGACCTGTGGGTGCCTGTAATTTCTACTGATATGTCACTATAAAAAAATAAATATATTTTTTATATATATATATATATATATATATATATATATATATATATATATATATATATATATATATTACAGTATATATATATATTTTTTTTTTATAGTGACATATCAGTAGAAATTACAGGCACCCACAGGTACAGTATCACAGGTACAGGTACAGTATATAAGTATATATATATATATATATATAAACCATAATACTGAGTTAAGTTATGGTGAGTAAAAAAAGTGACAAAAACCCTCCACAGGAAAGCAAATATGCAAATATAACTGTATGCTCATCTGCATGTCTCAGGCAGGTCTGCAACCCCGCCTTTCCCCATTATCACCCAGCATACAGCACTTCCACTGCAGCAAGGGATTCTGGGAAATGACATGCAAATGAGCACACAGTGTCACTTTTTGCCTCAATAACCATTTTTAACATGGTTCCCTATATATATATAGATATATATAGATATAAATATATAGGCATTACCTGGAAGAAGGTGCCGTTCAGAGGACCGAAACGTCGGTTTGTTGCGGTGCTGGAATGTTTTAATACATATACTTTTGGATTACGTAGTGTGCTGTCTCTTTTTGCCAGTTTCATACCTGGTGAGTTTGGAATGTGTGTGTGTGTGTGTGTGTGTGTGTGTGTGTGTGTGTGCAAATCCAGTGTAAATGGGGTTTTGTTTTGATGATATTTTATATGTTTAGTAGTGAAGGAGCGGCTCAGTGAGTAATGGCGCTGACTGTGTTTAGTAGTGAAGGAGCGGCTCAGTGAGTAACGGCTGTCACTCTGTGTTTAGTAGTGAAGGAGCGGCTCAGTGAGTAAAGGCTCTCACTCTGTGTTTAGTAGTGAAGGAGCGGCTCAGTGAGTAAAGGTGCTGTATCTGTGTTTAGTAGTGAAGGAGCAGCTCAGTGAGTAAAGGCGCTGACTGTGTTTAGTAGTGAATGAGCGGCTCAGTGAGTAAAGGCGCTGACTGTGTTTAGTAGTGAATGAGCGACTCAGTGAGTAAAGATGCTGACAGTGTTTAGTAGTAAAGGAGCGGCTCAGTGAGTTAAGGCACTCACTCTGTGCTTAGTAGTGAAGGAGTGGCTCAGTGAGTAATGGCGCTGACTGTGTTTAGTAGTGAAGGAGCGGCTCAGTGAGTAACAGCGCTGTATCTGTGTTTAGTAGTGAAGGAGCGGCTCAGTGAGTAAAGGTGCTGTATCTGTGTTTAGTAGTGAAGGATCGTTTCAGTGAGTAAAGGTGCTGACTGTGTTTAGTATTGAATGAGCGGCTCAGTAAGTAAAGGCGCTGACTTGATGCTTAGTAGTGAAGGAGCAGCTCAGTGAGTAAAGGCGCTGTATCTGTGCTTAGTAGTGAAGGAGCGGCTCAGTGAGTAACGGTGCTGTATCTGTGCTTAGTAGTGAAGGAGCGGCTCAGTGAGTAAAGGTGCTGACTGTGTTTAGTAGTGAAGGAGCGGCTCAGTGAGTAAAGGTGCTGACTGTGTTTAGTAGTGAAGGAGCGGCTCAGTGAGTAAAGGCGCTGTATCTGTGTTTAGTAGTGAAGGAGAGGCTCAGTGAGTAACGGTGCTGTATCTGTGTTTAGTAGTGAAGGAGCGGCTCAGTGAGTAACGGCGCTCACTCTGTGCTTAGTAGTGAAGGAGTGGCTCAGTGATTAAAGGCGCTGACTGTGTTTAGTAGTGAAGGAGCGGCCCAGTGAGTAACGATGCTGACTGTGTTTAGTAGTGAAGGAGCGGCTCAGTGAGTAAAGGTGCTGACTGTGCTTTGTAGTGAAGGAGTGGCTCAGTGAGTATAGGTGCTCACTGTGTTTAGTAGTGAAGGAGCAGCTTAGTGAGTAAAGGCGCTGACTTGGTGCTTAGTAGTGAAGGAGCAGCTCAGTGAGTAAAGGCGCTGTATCTGTGCTTAGTAGTGAAGGAGCGGCTCAGTGAGTAACGGCGCTGTATCTGTGCTTAGTAGTGAAGGAGCGGCTCAGTGAGTAACGGCGCTGTATCTGTGTTTATTAGTGAAGGAGCAGCTCAGTGAGTAAAGGCGCTGACTGTGTTTAGTAGTGAATGAGCGGCTCAGTGAGTAAAGGCGCTGACTGTGTTTAGTAGTGAAGGAGCGGCTCAGTGAGTTAAGGCACTCACTCTGTGCTTAGTAGTGAAGGAGTGGCTCAGTGAGTAACGGTGCTGACTGTGTTTAGTAGTTCTCTTTTCTTGGGGTTGAGGAGGAGCGCAGGATAAGCTCGTGATATGTAAAAAATAAAAGTATATATAGTGCAGATGGTAGATCACTGCTATAGAAATAATCAGTATAGGAAATGAACTCACAAAAATCGTAGAATGTTACTGCATGTCAGAGATCCATCTCTCTCTGACTGGAGCCCTTTGTGTAACTGGGGTCAGGATGCCTCTCAGTGGAGTGGATGATATGTAAATGAAAAAAACCACAAATAGTGCATACTGTATAAACCATAAATATGTATTAATCTCAAATGTTCAGGAAACTCACATTTTCCATGAATAAGATGGGTGGTGGAGAGAACCGCCGATAGAAGGGTGGTGGAATGTGAAGCTGCTGCCCGGTGCTTCACTTTGACTTGCACCTCACAGTGTAGTTCCGCATCAGTCTCTGCCGTTGCGTCACTTCCGGTTTCGCGTCACAGGTGAGGGCGGGAAGCCAGAATGGGTCTGGTGTCTTGGAACTGTCCCACCAGAGGAAGTTGAGCTGCACTTGTACACTATTATTTTTGAATATCACTGTATGGTGTTAAGTTTATTTTTGTGTACTTTAGGTGTGTCACTAATTACACCAATCTATTATCACTTGGGAAGCGCCCAGTCCACCCACATTCCCCACTCCCCCACCCACTTTCACACACTTGTGTTTAGTAGTGTAGGAGTGGCTGAGTAAGTAACGGCGCTGACTGTGTTTAGTATTGAATGAGCGGCTCAGTGAGTAAAGGCGCTGACTCTGTTTAGTAGTGAAGGAGCGGCTCAGTGAGTAAAGACGCTGATTGTGTTTAGTAGTGAAGGAGCGGCTCAGTGAGTAAAGGCGCTGACTCTGTTTAGTAGTGAAGGAGCGGCTCAGTGAGTAAAGGCGCTGACTGTGTTTAGTAGTGAAGGAGCGGCTCAGTGAGTAAAGGCGCTGACTGTGTTTAGTAGTGAAGGAGCGGCTCAGTGAGTAACGGCGCTGACTGTGTTTAGTAGTGAAGGAGCGGCTCAGTGAGTAACGGCGCTGTATCTGTGTTTAGTAGTGAAGGAGCGGCTCAGTGAGTAACGGCGCTCACTCTGTGCTTAGTAGTGAAGGAGCGGCTCAGTGAGTAAAGGCGCTGACTGTGTTTAGTAGTGAAGGAGCGGCTCAGTGAGTAAAGGTGCTGACTGTGCTTTGTAGTGAAGGAGCGGCTCAGTGACTATAGGCGCTCACTCTGTTTAATAGTGAAGGAGCAGCTTAGTGAGTAAAGGTGCTGACTTGGTGCTTAGTAGTGAAGGAGCAGCTCAGTGAGTAACGGCACTGTATCTGTGCTTAGTAGTGAAGGAGCGGCTCAGTGAGTAACGGCGCTGTATCTGTGTTTAGTAGTGAAGGAGCAGCTCAGTGAGTAACGGCGCTGTATCTGTGCTTAGTAGTGAAGGAGCAGCTTAGTGAGAAAAGGCGCTGACTTGGTGCTTAGACGTGAAGGAGCAGCTCAGTGAGTAAAGGCGCTGTATCTGTGCTTAGTAGTGAAGGAGCAGCTCAGTGAGTAACGGTGCTGTATCTGTGCTTAGTAGTGAAGGAGCGGCTCAGTCAGTAACGGCGCTGTATCTGTGCTTAGTAGTGAAGGAGCGGCTCAGTGAGTAACGGCGCTGTATCTGTGCTTAGTAGTGAAGGAGCGGCTCAGTGAGTAATGGCGCCGACTCTGATAACAATGACACTTCGAAGCAGAGTATCCTGCCAGCTCCTTGTGTCCGGGAGCGAGTCACTTTATCTCAGTATTCTTCAGACACCACATTTACAGTAGATTGTAAGCTTGTTGGAGCAAGGCCTGTGTTTTTAAAACTCTATGTAGCATGTGATTAGTACCGCCTACAGGGTCCATTTTTTAAGAGGACTTTCCAATTTAGTTTAGTTACTACTTTGTACTCCTAGAGACTGGGATCTCCATTCTTTTTATAGCGTGATGCTGAGACAGAACTATCCTTTTGCTTCCACATCACAAGCCGCACTCAATCTATCTTTGTGTTTGAGTTTTGTATTATTTCAAGTTTGTATGGAAACAGAAACAGAACAAAAACTTGCACACATTCGATCTCTGCTAATGTACGATAATAATGGTGTCATGTGCTCTGGTGATTTGCACTTTCTTAAAATAATGTTTACTTTAGAGTCACAATAATTTAAAGAAATAGAATAGTTGCGCCAAACATATATAAGTAGATTCAAATCAGTCCCATACAATTAACCTGCTGCCCGAGTCTCTTTAGAGGTGATTCACCAACCTCTATATATGACAGTCTTAGGCTAAGGCCCCGCTCCCTCCGTCAGCGCGCCCGCACTGCAGACAGGCGGGGCGCTGACATACACAGACAGCGATATGCGGTCTGTAGGGAACGGGAGCCGGAGCGAGAGGTGGGCGGGAGTGGGAGGTTTGAGCGGGAGGGGGGGCGTGGCTTGAGCGGAGGGACCCGCTACTCTCCCCCCCATCCCTCCACGGGCTCGGGCTGGCACTCATACACACACACAGACACACACACACTCAGGCACACACACACAGACACACAGACACACAGACACACACACAGACAGAGGCAGGCACTCACGCACTCAGACACACACATACACACACACGCAGGCACTCTCTCACACACAAACACGCGCGCACGCATGCAGGCAGGCACTCATACACATACACAAACAGAGGCAGGCACTCACGGACTCAGGCACACACATACACAAACACAGACAGGCACTCAGACACACATACACACACACAGACAGGCACACACATACACAAACACAGACAGGCACTCACGCTGCTTTCACTCCACACTTCCCCCCGCTCCCCGAAGCCTCTCCTCCTCCCGAAGCCTCCCCTCCTCATTGGCTCACAGCCACACCACGTGACGCGTCAACGCTAGGGATCACCATTCTCTTGTATCCCGTAGCGGCTGACGCGTCACAGCGTGTAGTGAGCTGTGCAGCCAGGGGGGGACCGGGACCGGCTCGGGAGGATTCCCCTGCTGGTGGGGAACTCGCGTGTGGCCGCCCGCGCCGCCGGGCGCACCGGGTCCCAGGCTTTAGAAAGCGGGGGGGATCCTCCGGCGCTGGTTTGTACTTGGGACTTCGATATACATGTAATACAAAAGCAAAAAAGGGGGTGGGGGAACCACAATCAGAAGTAATAACAGTGTAATAACAAATATATAAATATATATAAGAGACACACTTACATAGAGATAAAGGATCTTGGTGACGTTGGGGATGACTCTGAGTATTACCTCAAAATTAAAAGAGAAAAGGGGGACATAGTATAACACTGTTTAATATATGAACAAATTTAAAAAGAGAATGGGCACTTACAAACAGCCAACAAAAAATGGCATATAGAAGAGATGTCTCCTGATTTCACAGACCGGTTTTTCAACTCTTTGGTTGTCAGTCTGCAATCCTCTCCAGTTGGTTCGCTGTTGTTGCAGGAGGGTTGGTAAGTGGCAGCGGTAGGTCTTCCGGTCTTGTGCACAGATCGGTTGTCTTCACGCTTAGCGCTCTCCTTGTCTCAGCTCACGTTTTTTCGCGCATGCGCTCCGATCGTGATGCTGACCAAACTGGGATTGAGAGTTTCTTCCTCTATACGGTGGCCTGACTTGTACAAAGTTCGTCAGACACGTTTCGCAAATTAGCTTCCTCAGTGACGTTGATCAGTACAGGGTAACAGCACCATTTGTATCCTTAGAACTGTGGAACTATCCAATCAGCTCTTACTTCCTTGTTAATATTGTACTATAACATCCTTAAAAGCGGCCTAATTATAATCAATAATATATACTAAAAACATGTTACATACACATAATAAATTGCCAATTTTAACTTAATTAAAAACATTATTAATATATTTAACTTAAAATACATATATCCACATACTATCTTTCTTATATCTTTAATATCAAACGAATGTTCTAAAATGAAATAACATGACAATAGCTTAAATATTTAAAAGTGGTTAGTTAGATAAATGCGATGACTTCCATCTCTAAATTTAACCCTTTAGGTACTAGTGTTTGGAGAGTGAAAATCCAAAATGTTTCTCTTTTGGATATCTTTTGTATGAAGTCACCTCCCCTCCAATCTGCTTTAACTTGTTCTATGCCCCAAAATTTTAGACATGCTGGGTTTTTATTATGTTTATTTTTGTAATGATTTGACACACTATGAGTCTCCAGGCCAATTGTAATATTCCTAATGTGTTCTCCTATCCTTGTTTTTATTTTCCGAATTGTTCTCCCTACATATTGTAAATTGCATCCACACTGTAGGACATAAACTATCCCTTTACTGTTGCATGTGATATTAGATTTAATATGATATTTGGTTAATGAAATTGAACTAGTAAAATATGTAATTTTTGTGCCTAATTATGCATTGTTCTTACAGGCTTTGCAATTTAAACATTTCGTAAAACCTTTGGAAAGTTTATCCAACCAGCATTGGTTATGTTTTTGGGGGAGATAACTAGGTACCAATTTTTGTTTTAAATTTGGTGCTCTGGAGAAGATCACATCTGGAGTCTCACCTATTACTTCTTTTAACCAATGATCTTGTTTCATATGTGCCAATGCTTTTTTAGAATGCCCTTGATTTGATTTGCTTGTGTACTAAACGTAGTTATGAAAGGAATAAAGCTGTTTCCCAATTTGATTCTCTGTTTCCTTATTTCTATATGTTAACTTATCTGCTCTGTTTAGTTTACCTACTTTATCAATTGCTGTTTCTATTGTGGTCAATTTATATTCTTTCTCTATAAACCTCTCCTTCATGGGGATAACCTGTCTCTCATAGTCTTCTTTCTTCGTGCAGTTACGTTTTAACCGTCTGAATTCCCCATATGGGACATTTTCAAGCCAATTCTTTTTATGGCTACTATCTGCTTTAATGAAGTTATTACAATTAACTGATTTAAAATGTGTTCGTGTGTTAATATGATCTGATTCGATAAAAATCTCCAAATCTAAAAATTCTACTTGTGATGGGCTAATCTTATACGTAAAATTTAGGTTAAAATTATTAATATTAATCGAGTTAAAAAATTCTTGTAATGATATAAAATCCCCTTTCCATATGATGATAATATCATCAATGTACCGATGATAGAGCACCAGGTTTGCTCCCCAGATCTCATTGGGCCAGATTACTTGATCTTCCCACCATCCAAGGAAGAGATTCGCGTAACTGGGGGCAAACCTGGTGCCCATTGTTTGCAAATAATAGTCTCCCCCAAACAAAAAAACATTGTGATTTAAAATAAATTTGATCCCTTCTATTACAAATTCTAGTTGTATTGGAGCCATTCCTGCATGTTTATTTAGGCAATATGTTGTGGCATCACAGCCCTGCTCATGATCTATGCATGTATAGAGAGATGTTATGTCGCAAGTGGCTAGCAAAAAATCTGGTTGCCAAACCACCTTTTCCAATAGTTGTATTACCTGGGTGGTGTCCTTTAAGTATGAAGGTAATTTCTTCACTGAGGGTTGTAATAATGTATCTATATATGAAGATAAATTTTGAGTTAATGAGCCAATTCCCGAAATTATAGGCCTACCGGGTGGTTTAATTAGTGACTTATGTAATTTTGGGAGGTAGTAAAAAACAGGCATTTTTGAATTCTCTGTCCTAATGAAGTCGTATTCCCTTTTCAAAAGAATACCTTTACTCAGACCAGCATCCAGCAAAACCTGCATCTCTTGTGTAAATGTTATATTTGGATTTGATTTTAATTTTCTATATGTGGGTACATCTCCCAATAGCCTTTCTGATTCTTCTATGTAGTCTGTTGTATCTAAAATGACTACTCCTCCCCCCTTGTCAGCCTGTTTTATTACTATTTCTTTATTCTCAGAGAGGTGGTCTAAAACTTCTCTTTCTTTCTTAGATTAGGTCTCTTTTTATTTTTCTTATCGTCTAGTGTTTTTAGATTCTCCTCAATTAAATTCTGGAATGTCTCTAGATATGGGCCTTTGCAGAAGCTTGGATAGAACTTTGAAGGTTTTTTTAATGAGGTATGTGTAAATTGATCATTTGTGTCATTTGCATTTACCATAGCTACATTACTCTGAACCTGGTTAGTTTTTGCAAAATATCTTTTGAGAGTTAATCTTCTCATATATTTTTGAGCGTCAATAAAAACTTAGAATGACGAAGTCCTATTAGATGGTGCAAAGTTTAATCCTCTACTTAGGAGTGATTCTTCTTCTTGCTTTAATGTATAGTCACAATAATGTCTTTGTAATTTTACTATATCCTTAAAACTGAGTTACAGGGGTATCAGCAGATGGAGGGAGCGAATGAATCTGCATCAATAACGGTGTCACATGGGCCTTCTTGATTACAAGTCACTTTAATGTAGTTAAATTAATTGCTTTTGAATAATTTGTGTCAGTAAGTGACATGGGGATGTCCTGGAAATGGAGGGACTGGGAAAGTGAAGTTTTAAGCAGCAGTTATAAGGAGAACAAAAGTTATAGTTTATATGGAGCAGAAGGAGAAACTAGAGTAGAGATTGAGTAATATAGGTTGATTACCCTGAGCAAAAGGAGGAGTGAGGGAGAAGTTACAGGTATATGGAACAAGAGAGGGATAAGTTACAGGTATATGGAACAACAGGAGGAGACAGGGGGAAGTTTAGGGTGTACTGTAGCTATAGCCAGGGCAAATACTTCCGGGTCAGACCACTAGAGCACACTCATCTGCTCTCCTTCTCTGACTGTGTAACAGCTGCTGATTCCTCTGCTGGCTTATCTTCTGTTTAATGCCGGACCACCCACTGGTAGGCATGGGGGAGGAGGGGGGAGAGAGGTGATGATGGTTGGGGGGGGGGAGAGAGAGGTGATGATGGTGGGGGGGAGAGATAGGTAATGATGGTGGGGGAGAGAGAGGTGATGATGGTGGGGGAGAGAGAGAGGTGATGATGGTGGGGGAGAGAGAGAGGTGATTATGGTGGGGGGAGAGATAGGTGATGATGTTTGGGGAGAGAGGTGATAGTGGGCGGCAGAGAGAGAGTTCATGGGGGAGAGAGAGAGGTGATGGCGGGTAGAGGGAGAGATAATGGTGAGGGGGAGAGAGAGGTGATGATTATGGTGGTGGGGGGAGAGATAGGTAATGATGGTGGGGGGGAGGGAAGAGTGGTGGTGGTGGTGGTGATGATGGTATGGGGTGGAGAAAGGTGAGGATGGTGGGGGGAGAGTGAAGTGATGATGGTGGGGGGAGGGAGGTGATGGTGGGGGGAGAGAAAGGTGATGATGGTTGGGGAGAGAGGTGATAATGGTGTGGGGGAGAGAGAGGTGATTATGGTGTGGGGTAGAGAGAGGTGATTATGGTGGGGGGACAGGGGTGATGGTGGGGGAGAGAGGAAGAGGGGTGAGAGGAAGAGATGATGAGGAGGGAAGAAATGAGGAGGAGGGAAGAGACGATGAGGAGGGGAGAGATGATGAGGAGGGGAGAGATGATGAGGAGGGGAGAGATGATGAGGAGGGGAGAGATGATGAGGAGGGGAGAGATGGTGATGAGGGGAGAGATGATGAGGAGGAGAGAGATCATGATTATGATGGGGGGAGAGATGATGAGGGATGATAAGGAGAGATGATGATGAGGGATAAGGGAGAGGATGGGGGAGGGAGAAATAAATTGCATCCAGTATTAATATTAATTTGGCCTTGAAATTTTTTTTTGCCCAGAGGCCCGTGCATGTCTAGCTACACCAGTTACAGGTATATGGAACAAGAGGAGGAAAGAGGGAGACGTTACAGGTATAGGTTGAGTGCATACAGCCTTCGCCTGCATGGAGGCATGCGCGTCCATGACATCACCAGCGTGAAGCGGGTGCATTTTTTGAACATGCAAGACGCATCATCAGGGGGAGTGTCTAGGGGCATGTCAGTGACATCACGGAGCTGGTTCGCCTTCGTTGGGTGAATCGCTCACGTAACCTGCCCGTCGTGCAGAGAAATCACTTTCAACTGATTCCTCGCCCAATGTGCGCCCCCTCCTGCTGTCGCCAACACAGTCAATGGGCGCTATCAATGCCTTAAGGCAACGTGATCGTGCCACGCGCGACACCTCTGTTGCATGCAGAGGAGATGGGGAGGCATGTCGGGGGGCGTGGCTGTGACATCACGGAGCTGGTTCGCCATCATTGGGTGAACCACTCACGTGGCCCGGCCGGCACACATGAATTTTTTTTTTCTGTTTTCTCCTGCATCGCGTGCGCCGGCGCCTCTGCTCTCATGCGCATTCGCACACTCTATAGATAACCTCATTGAGGCACATCTATGTGATCGCACCGAGCATGCCCTCCTGCGCGCCATCGCGATCATCATGGCCGCAGCCTTATGGAACAAGAGGAGGAGACAAGGAGAAGTTACAGGTGTATGGAACAATATGAGGAGAGAGGGAGAAGTTACAGGTGTATGGAACAATATGAGGAGAGAGGGAGAAGTTACAGGTGTATGGAACAATATGAGGAGAGAAGGTACAGGTATATGGAACAAGAGGAGAGGAGAAGGTACAGGTATATGGAACAAGAGGAGAGGAGAAGGTACAGGTATATGGAACAAGAGGAGAGAAGGTACAGGTATATGGAACAAGAGGAGAGAAGGTACAGGTATATGGAACAAGAGGAGGAGAGAAGGAGACGTTACAGGAATATGGAACACAAGGAGTTGGAATAATTTTTTTTCCAGGCCTGATTTACAGAAAACCTGTATCACATCTATCAAACTTAATATATCTGTTAAAAGGTGTATTAGTTCCACACTGTAAGGATATTACCAACCTGTTACACACCTACAGTATGACAAAGGCCCAATCAGGTTCATGCATCTTTTTGAAGAAAACGGATAGGACGAATCAAGGCAATTTTATGGCAAAATAGAAGCATTGCATTTCAAGCCCCTCTGGCTCCCAAGGGGTTAACTAATTTACTCTTGGGAATTTCTGAAATTGACATCAACTCTTTCAGTGGCAGAAGGGCCTGAAACGGCAACTTAACAAGTGTAAAATTGGTAGAGAAGGTGTTACACGGTCAAGTGCTTTCCTCTGCTTCAGCTTTGCTGTTGGGAGTATACCTTTAACGACAACACAAATCAGACTAAAAGCTCTTGAGGCCGGTTTCCTGCATTATTTTCCCTGCCGTGCACGGGCAAAGCCAAATAAAAACCAATAAAATATAAGTATTTCCTTATCCGCTGCTGCAGGATCCTTCAGCACTGAAGAGGTGAGTGATGCAGGCTGGGCAAAGGGCTAAAGTGAAGAAGCTCTTTACTCCTAATGGTGATTTAGAAGTTAGTGGCAAAGAACATTGTGTTACAGATGCTGCAGCTATTTGGACAGGAATCAGCTAGAGGGCAGAAAAGTAGCAACTGGCACTGATTAATGCTACACCACCGTGAATAGTCAACAGGAATATTAAACATAGCGTAACGTGCAAGGAAACTGATTACAGTTCCCGGGCCCCCTACTGACTTGCAGTGGGATTTAATAAATATGAGTAAGCGAAAGCCTGTCGGGTGAATCATTTAACAGACATGTAATGTATCTCAAGACACTGACCTTCAGATACTTTGTTATGCAGGCACAATTATGAGTTCCAGGGGGGTCTCAAGTAATGATCACAGGTGCGTAGGGATTTTATTAGAAGGAGGGAAAGAGAGATTGTGCTGTTCAGGACAGGGACACCTTTATCCCAATGTTACGTATCCCATCTGTATTATAATATTCCCTGCATTGTAACGCAAACATTGTAAAGTGCCGTGTACCTGGTTGTCACTATAAAAATATGCATACCTTCTAATACATAAATATTATTTAATTCTGAGGTTGAAATATGTCATCATTTGTCATTTTATAGTTGAACATTTTTTTTTTCTGTAGTGGCTTATAGCTCTCTGATAATATAAATATATATATATATATATATATATAAAGATGAAACAGCTGGCACTCAACTAGCATGAATATGGTAGGTGCATGTTCTGTAGACATAGACAGAAAAAGCAGTTAACCCGAAGGAAAACCAAGAACAGCACTCAAGGTAAATGCAAAAAATCTTGCATTAGAACAAGGTGCACAAGCACAACAATATCCAACGTTTCGGTCCGTATAGGACCTTCTTCAGGCACGCCCCTGCATTTACCTTGAGTGCTGTTCTTGGTTTTCCTTCGGGTTAACTGATATATATATATATATATATATATATATATATATATATATATATATATATATATATATATATATACAGTGTTCGACAAACCTATACATTTGCTCGCCCCGGGCGAGTGGATTTAACCCCCGGGCGAGTAAATATTGGCCCAAGCAGCACACGTTTGGTACTAGGTGGCGAGTAGATTTTTTTGTGTGGCGAGTAGATTTTTTGGTGATTTGTCAACCACTGTATATATATATATATACACACACGCCCACTCCATAGTGTAAAACTGTAATGCAATTTATTGGAGGCCATTTTTTTTTAATTAAATGCACTCACAACCATAGAGTGTTTAAAAGCATCTCATGAGACGCATCTCGTAGTTACCAGCCAGGAATGCAGTGGTGATCGGGGCAGGGATCGGTCTTCTCAACCAAGATCGCCAATGTAGTGGACTCCAAGAAATCCCTCCGGACGTCTATGGATGGTTCCCGGTGCCGTGATCGAGTGCTTCCTAGTCCTCCTTTGCTGCAATGGTGGCTTGATGATGTAACTGTGTCCCTACGCGTTTCGTCGCATAAACCGTGACTTCTTTTGGAGACTTGTTTTCGCCCTTTCCAATGCTGGTTTTGGTTTTGAATTCCGCTGCTCTGGCTTTAAAATACCTCCTGTATACAGTGGCACTCATTAAACTCATTATATTTCATAGCACTCTGTCTGTCTCGAATATTCTTTATTTAACTTAAATTGCGCTCATACGAGGATGCCCCTGAAAGCTGAACTATTAAGGGTCCTTAAGCACTGGATAGAGATATAGCTAAAGTAGAAATATTGCCTTTTGCAAAGTTTCCACGGAATTTCTGCACATTTGGTGAAATTTCCTGCGCAAGACAAGCTACAGATGTAGCAGGCGTTATTGCACTGTTAACACCATGTGTCGCGTTATCGCTGACATGTTATTTAACAGTAGTGCTTCGAAGACAATGGTTAAGAAGATAACACACGTGTTATTTAATGTATTATTTTGTGTGTTAATTCGCATTACCGCTGGTACATTTGCTGCATCTGTAACACAAGCGGAGGACCATGGAGGGCTCTGTCCACCCAATTTCAATAGCCATTATCAATTGATAACATCTATTCAAGGTAATTAGCATTTTGATAATTACCAGCTGGTAATAGTCATCAGATATGCAAATATAATCAGGGGCAGACCGTCCTGGGTGTATGTACCAAGCATCACAAACATAAAAAGAAAAATGACGGTGTGAACAGCGCTAAAAATAGTGAAATAGGTGAGTGACCCTAATGAAACTGACCCTTGATTCTGGGCTAGGCTGCCTGGTAGATACTGATTGTACAATCAGATAACATGAACAAAGGAAAAAAGATAAACCGGCGCCTTACAAGTCCAATGAGATGACTATCAGAGTCCAATAGATGAGGAGTGATGTCCAAATAATGATTCAAATGATATCAACTGGTGATTATCCTCCGTGGACAGGTGAACATATGGAAATAAACACAAAGAGAATTATAGTGCAGTATGTCAGTGAATTACACACACACATGAACATAACAAGACATAACAGTACTGACGCACAAGACCAACTAGACAAACAATGGCAAGGCTAAAAAATTGAGTAAAAGCTAATTTAATAAAATATGACACAACAAAAATAGAGAGTACAAGGGGACTGTGAGTGAACCAGGTCCCGAAGGTGTAAAATCGAAGCCCTACTTACAAAACTCAAATTGCAAGTCAGCATTGATTGTTTGGAAACGGCACGATAACTCCTGCTATTCCTCTGCACCATGCCAATTGAGCGACCTCCTGCAACTCCCTGCTTGTTCCGGATTAATTCTCCGTCACTTGGGGGCGGCTCCTGTGGATGCGTGCTCTAACAGTATCCTCCGTTCACAGTTGTAGTCTGGCTGCGTCACTCAAGTCTCTCCTCAACAACTACAGCTTTAAAATGAAACTTTCCAATGCGTTTCGTGCGCATGCGCATTTCCTCAGGGGATTTTTTTTTCTCTGAGGAAGTGCGCATGCACTGTTTGTCTAGTTGGTCTTGTGCGTCAGTACTGTTATGTCTTGTTATGTTCATGTGTGTGTGTAATTCACTGACATACTGCACTATAATTCTCTTTGTGTTTATTTCCATATGTTCACCTGTCCACGGAGGATAATCACCAGTTGATATCATTTGAATCATTATTTGGACATTACTCCTCATCTATTGGACTCTGATAGTCATCTCATTGGACTTGTAAGGCGCCGGTTTATCTTTTTTTTTTAAGCATCACAAACATGTATTTTAGAGTCATTTTGACATACACCAAACTGAATTTCAGTTGTGTTTGTGGGTGCGATAGTGTTTGCGGGTGCGGTTGTGTTTGTGGCTGTGGTTGTGTTTGTGGGTGCAGCTGTGTTTGTGTGTGCAGTTATGTTTGTGTGTGCAGTTGTGTTTGTGGGCGCCTGTTGACTAACCTCAAATTTCTCCATCTGCGTCAAGAATTATTTATTTTAAACATGTTCTGGTGCGCAGAAATGGACGGCACTTGGCGTACAGATGTGATTTTATGTACTAAAAAAGATTGTTTCCGTGTGCCAAAAAAAAGAGAAAGTGCATTAAAATTGTCCACCAAATTCAACTTGGCGTGACCCCTAAAAAGACGGTTATCATGTTACTTCCGACCTAAATTGCTTTAGTATGTATTAACCCAAAAATGTTGTTGACACGACACACACACTTCCTAATAAAGGTTCACACAGTGCGTCAACATGTATTTGAAGCAAATCATATCATATGAATGAAGTCTTCATACATATTCATATCGCGGAGATTTCGTGAAGGTTTGTATTCCTTTAGCACTAACATTTTTAATGCAACAGAAATTAAAACAAAAATGTTTCTACACAAGGAAGGTCCTTCTGGGTTTGCTCATAAAATTGGGCAATTAAAAAAAACCTGATCTGGTGGAGATTTCTGGGAAAGATTTCACCAATTCTGGATTTCAATCGTCCTATCCCAGGTTCCGATTACTTCTATTGAATATTGGCAGAGTCATTTAAAACCTTCAGTATAACTTATAACAGTGTAATCTATCTTTGTTGAACCCATAGACAAGGTGACGAGATGTCATATGCACAACGGTTGGGTTGTGGATGCATTTATAGAAACTACTGTAATTTCTTCACTTTTCTTCATTTTTTTAGCCCCAGCCCCTTGTGTTATTAGAATCCACAAGAAACTGGATATAGAGATAGTACAATTATTAAGGTCTGGAATACAAACTGTGAGCGGATAAAATCTTTTTCTACAGCATTTTCTTATTTAAAGTTGAATAATTTATTGTAGTTATAAATTATTCTCTCTTTGCTCAGGTTTTCAGCACCTTTAGTTCTACAAAAACACCACTGCCTCTTCTGTTATAAAGAGATACACTTGAGCTGTAGGTTTAGCATCTGCGAAGGATTTGCATACTTCGGGCTCCGTGTACAAGGTGAAAGCCCTTTCAATGTGTTTGGGGCAGAGTGGGGTGAGCGCATTATGGAACATGAGAAACATTTAGCTCCAGTCTTGTCTAGGCAGTGTTAGAGATGCAGGTGTTGGCCTGTATGAGAGTCTCATTGTGGTTTATTATTTATTATAGTGCAGATATAAATCTTAACTTGAGATATATATCAAAAATAAAAAACCACATCAGAGAGAGCAGGACATTTATAGGTGCGAGTAGAAATGCATCATAGCTAGAGATGGGTGATGTGAAAATCTGCCGTGATTATACAAGTCCATTTTATCGGCGGATCTGTCTCAAAAAGCAAAATCCGCTTTATTTTTCTATTGCTGAAAATCCGCAGAAAGATTAGAATTTTTATAAAAATCCTAATTTGTTTGTGGATTCCAAATCCCTAAAATATAGGGTTCCCATACGACCTATATTGACACACCCTAAGGCACCTTGGCCTAGATACCCAAAGGGCTGCTATTTTTCTAGCACCCCTTTACTCCCAGTCATTGGAATAGGAGTAACGGTGTGCTAAAGCTTTGCACCCTTTTGAGGATTTGGGACCTGGTGAGAAAGGGGGTACTGGTGTCAAGCTCAACAGGGTCACAACCCACAACCTCTGCTATTCTGGGCAGCAGTTTAAGAACTGAACTAAACCAGTTGCTGGGTAGCTCCATTGTTGCAACATACTTTTCACAAAGTATCCGCAGATCAGATGTTGACAAGTTCACCCATCCCTAATCCCAACCCAGCACCTATGAAATCCATGCCATTTTAAGAATACAATTAAAGTGCATTAGATTTGTGGGCCAGTAAAAAGAATTGAATCAACGCATAAGAGAGAAATAACAAGAAATGTGGGATTATGTATCAGTCTACCGGCTGCAAAACGAGAGCAACAATATTGCTCCAGATTACTCAAGGAAAACAGGATACAATGGGATTCTTGATTGATAAACAGGTTGCAGTTGTTTGCCTTCGTTTTGCAGCCAGGAGACTTTAATACACCGTGTCTAAATAAAGATCTTTTAACCTCTTCACTGCCAGAAGGGTCAGTAATGCTTTGCTCTATTCATATGCTTATTTAATTGTAACGGTATTTCTGAACCGGCCTGACCCACCCAATCTCACATTGGCCCCTGTGGTCTAACCGGCCCCCATTACAGTGTGGTAGTGTCTGGTGGTGCACCTGTTGGCAACAGGACTCCTGAGTCTCCCGCATGATGGTGTGTGGGGAGGACCCGTCCAGACAGGCAGCTGAGGTAGTGTGCTGAGTCTCACCTAGTTCCAGTGCAGCGCCTCCACCTCATCAGGTTCCCTGCGTCCGCATGGGGATGGTCCTGTTGAGGAACTCCTCCGTGGTGCTCCTCTCTGTACATTCACTCCACACATGTACACGAGAGGGTTTGTGATTGAGAACATCTTTATTGTCTGAGTGGGCTAGCTGCCCCTCGCAGTAGATTTCTAGCCACTCATGTCCAGTCAGTGCCTCCCTTTAAAAGGTGTATCTCTCCTTAGATAGGGATTCCCTATCCCCGCAGGGATCACTGCCCTGTGCCAGGTCCCTGGACACAGTCTCCTCTTCAGTTACTATAACATAACTAGCACTCTCAGTAACTCAGGCTAGTACTAGAACTTGAACTCCTGCCAGAACTCCTCCTCCTCTTAGCAGAACTGGACGCAGATCTAACTTTAGACTCAGTGCTGTGCCGTATGTATACTCTGGAAGCTGACACACCTCTGACATCACTAACCATGGAGTCAGAGCATGTGACTACTCCCATCCATACACATGGCACCCCACCAGGGTGTGAGGGCAAACCTCCATAATTACTGCTGGCATGCCCACAACTTACCAGGCCTTACTGTCAGCAGGAGAGATGACTGTAGCCATTTTAAATGACCGCTACATTCTCCCCCTGGTTAATCCCATCGGCCTCGCTGGGACCTAAATTTGTATACCCTTTTCCAGGAAGCACATAATTAGGTTAACTTCACGTACAAATTTCCATGGTGTATAACAAAAATGACTACAGTACATTCCGCCAAGCCCGCCCCGACCAGCAGCCACGAACCCGCGCAATGTATATGTACCCCCTAAAAATAGTGACTCGGGTCACGCTTCTTAACCTCTCTACCGCCCATGTCCAGGACCGTGACGTGATAGTGCCTAGGCAGTCCCCTCTCAGGCCTATATGTCACCCTGTGCTTGTAAATATTTCTCCCTATGCCCCATACCCGCACTAAGTGCTCTATGCGCTCCTCGGCCTTCTTCCCTATCACGGAACTCCCTCTTCCTACTAAGTGCATTTCAATGGCCTCCCTAAGCCACCTATCCCGGTTGTCCTCTATCTCATCCATGAGAGGCTCAGGGACATACGGGTACTCCAACCCGTGGGATGATTTATACCGAGCCATTATGGTTCTCTCGGCCCTACTTATCCTGGTCAGGTCAGCCTTACCTGCCCTCCCAGGTAACACCCATGATAGGGGCTCATCAGGGTCCACGGGGTCTGATAGGATACTAGGACCCATGGGTTCTATCTCCCTATGCTCAATCTGCAGCCACCGCTCCTGCAACTCTCTATCCCTTTGCTCAGGTGTGAACTCTCCCGCAGCCCACCAGTAATCCACTACATCTTCTCACCGGATGAGGAACCGAGTGCGGTCCATCCAGGCGGAGTATCCTTCGAATAGTGGGGCCCACCAACGGTTCTCTCTAAATTTATTTGACCCCCCTGACTCCCTATCATCTTCAAGGGAAAATACCCCCGACGACCGTTCAGATCGCGGTACAGACCACCTAGAAGATCCCGGGGCCTTTTTCACCGTCGCAGGAACTGCAGGGGGCAACCACCGGCCTACCGCAGCCACTCTCAACTCTCCCCCTCCCCGAGAATCGCCCTCCGTAGCGCCACTGCGCTGTCTTTCCCCAGTCCGTCTCCCTTTTCCCCCTGGTGATATGTCCACAGATTCCAAACTAGGCGGGGAACCCGGGGACCGTGTGATTGGGGCAGGGGTTTTAGCTAGGGCGTGGGATTGGGCGTATGGGCAAGAGATTGGACCCCACGGGGTTACGACCCATTCCTGGCTGTCCGTAGACTGGTCCAATGAGGATATCTCACCCTCCTCAGTCCTTGGATCGCCCATCCAACTCCTGGGCCTTGTAGGTGATCGGGGACCTTCCCCCGATCGCCGAAGCGTCGCTGCATTCTTTCTAGGGGTTCCGCTGTCGCCACCGGAAGTGATGTCCTCCCCGGAACCGGAAACACCGTCATCACGGGTTGGACCCACATTCGGGATCTCTTCTTCGATGACGACATCCGGAAGCTCCGCCGTCGTCTTCACCGGAAGTGATGCCGTCTCTCCACGTTCGCCTCGGGCCTGGCACGGCCCTTCTGCTCCTACACCGTCTGCTGGGGCAAGGTAAGTGAAGGGACTCCTCTTACCCGTCCGCAGGGGTGCCGGCGTCTCTCGTCCGTCGCCGCCACGTTCTGAGGCGGAGGGACTCCGTCTCTCGGCTCGCCGATCTGCGGGGGACATCCTGTCTTTCTGACAGCTGCTGGTACCACGGGGTGTCGTCCTCCCCGGTTCTATCCTGGGCCTCGATGTCACCTCCGCTAGTTCACGGAGATCCTCGTCCGAGTATTCTCCCTTCTCGGTGCGGTCAGGAGGTGACCCGACTGCCTCGGTTGCGGCCGACCCAGCCGACTTGACCGGCTCCAGTCCTCTTTCTCCGGGACTCGCACGTCCTATCCACAGTGCGCCAGGGGACTCGGCGGCTCGCCTAGCCTGGTCCCCCGGGGGGTCAGCCGATTGTATCGGTATAAACGTTGGCATAGGCCATAAGTACAGTGTCCCGCAATGTGGGCAACGTGCCGCCGTGTTGACCGTGCCTCCGAGCAGCCCGCATTGTAGGCAGAGCCCGACCACCGTCTCGGTGTTAGCCACCGTTACTACTAGTAGCCCGCCGGGTACTGAGTAGGGCTGGGTGGAGACCATAGTTCCCACAGCGGAGGGGCAGGCCATTCTCTTTGTGGGGACCACTTTCAGTGTGGGTCTCTCCAGGTCAGTGGTTCCTCGCAACTGACCGGTAGAAGCTTCTGGGCCAGCCACTTCCTGCTTCGGCTCCTCCTTCCGCTGACATAGCTGGAACCCGCCCCCAGGGGTTGCAATTATGGGCGGGTCCCACAGGGGAATATCATGCCCCTTAATTAAGGCCGCGCCTCTCTCAGTCCTGGTGGGCGCGGTCTGCGTTTTCGCGCCAGTTTCCTCCTCAGAGCTGGATTCTCTTCCCGCGGCTAGTTCCCGACTTCTCCTTGCAGCAGCTTTGCGTGCAAAATATCCCTCTTTCTTGCAAATCATTTCCGCGGCCGGAACTACTTTTTGTAGTGGCGCCGTCTGGATATCAGTCCCTGGGCCCAGTGGGTGCATTCCCACAGGCCATAGTTGAAAGTCACTCCCCCTGGTGGAAATCAGGGGAGGGTCCCATAGGCTAAGCGGTTGACTCAGCACAGGGGCCGAGTGAGTCACTGTCCATGAAGGCACAGCCATAGCTTTCGCGCCATGCCCCCCATCAGGGCGGGGCTCTGCTGTTCGCGCCATTCCCGGCCAGCTCTTTGCAAGTTCTGCATCAGCCATTTCCTCTGTGACTGTCCCATGCGGTTTCCCTAGCAAGCGGGAACCGCCATTTTGGTTTGCTTTTAAGCCCAAAAAGTCAGTTTGTTTGCTCTCCACGCGGGGTTCTCCCCCAATTATTACAATTTCCTCACACTCTTCAAGGGTGGCCCCTCGGTGTCCCAGACAGGATAAAAACGGTGCAGCCACGGCCTTCGCTCCGCTCCAGAGCAGATTGGTTAACGATAACTCGGCGACAGTTTGCTCTTCAGTGGGGCGCACGCCACGGGTGCCCTCCCCATCAGCCTCTGGTCGCCATTTTGTGTTCTCCGCACCACGCGGATCCTCCATTCTCTCGTAACAGTTATCGTACATGGGGCTCCGCTCTGCGGGGCAGCCTCCACATCAGTACAATAAAGATTGCTCAGATGCACCACCACATGTGTACCTGATCTAGGCTGGACTCATGTTGCACTACCTCAGGCTAGGCTCACTCTCTCAGTGTCTGCTGTGTCTCCTTCCTCCCAGTCTGTGCTCCCTATGGTAAGTGTCTGGAATGGGCTAGAGTACTCTGGCTCTGCCATGCAGTACTTGGGGCGTCTACCTCTCTTGGTCAGCCTAGCGCAGATCCTCTCCAGGATTCCTGACCAAGTTACAGGCTATCCCTTCTGGCGTCCTACCAACTAGCACTGCCTCAAGGTGACTCGGTCAGCTATAGCCCGGCTCCAGACCCCTCACTCCTTTCAGGCCCCTAGGTCGTCCCTGCGAACTAATATACTAAATGACTTGCCTAGGCGCCACAGCTTTCTAATAAATTATAAAGTGTAATACAGTGCAATTAAATGATGTTACCCGACAGGGTACTTCTCAAACCTTCCAGGGAAATATGCTCGGATTTCCCACAAGTACAGTCGTGATTGGTTGTGGAAAGTGAGCGACCCAGTCAGGAAAACAACATGTGAATAAAAAACATATACAAACAATTATTGTGCAGTATTGTGATTCAATAATAAATTAATATACGTGAATCTTAGCTCTGGGGGAGAACCTACTTACAGCAAAATGTAGGGTAAATTAGCTTTTCTCTGACTTTGTCAGATAGTGATATAGTAATGAGGTTTTCTTTGGGTTGGACTTTAATCCCCTCTTGATCTTCCCTTCTGAGGGTTACTTCATGGATGGTATAGCTCGGTTTCCCATAGAATATATATAAAAGAAGAGCAGAAGAAACGGCCAATAGTATAGCTTGTAAAGAACAGAGTTTTATGATCAATGAAATTGTAGGACATGTACTCACATTCAGTACACAAATATCAGACACATAAAGGTATCTTTTGCGCTCTGTGCGCCTGCTGTGCTGTCTCCCCGTCCTCCTCTGTTCCCAGTGCTGCCGTCGCCAAATGGCGTCTGATGTCACTTCCGGGTGGTATCTGGTCGCATCAGATGGTAATAGACTGCGAGGCGCCGAGAGGGGGATCACTGGAGAGCACAAACGTCTGGAGTCTGGAGTCTTTTGGTCTTCGCTTCCAGTCAGCTGCAGCTTGACTGAATAAGCTCTGGATCAGGCTCTACGCGTTTCGCTGCGTCATACAGCTTCGTCAGGTATGACGCAGCGAATCGCGTAGAGCCTGATCCAGAGCTTATTCAGTTAAGCTGCAGCTGACTGGAAGCGAAGACCAAAAGACTCCAGACTCCAGACGTTTGTGCTCTCCAGTGATCCCCCTCTCGGCGCCTCGCAGTCTATTACCATCTGATGCGACCAGATACCACCCGGAAGTGACGTCAGACGCCATTTGGCGACGGCAGCACTGGGAACAGAGGAGGACGGGGAGACAGCACAGCAGGCGCACAGAGCGCAAAAGATACCTTTGTGTGTCTGATATTTGTGTACTGAATGTGAGTACATGTCCTACAATTTCATTGATCATAAAACTCTGTTCTTTACAAGCTATACTATTGGCCGTTTCTTCTGCTCTTCTTTTATATATATTCTATGGGAAACCGAGCTATACCATCCATGAAGTAACCCTCAGAAGGGAAGATCAAGAGGGGATTAAAGTCCAACCCAAAGAAAACCTCATTACTATATCACTATCTGACAAAGTCAGAGAAAAGCTAATTTACCCTACATTTTGCTGTAAGTAGGTTCTCCCCCAGAGCTAAGATTCACGTATATTAATTTATTATTGAATCACAATACTGCACAATAATTGTTTGTATATGTTTTTTATTCACATGTTGTTTTCCTGACTGGGTCGCTCACTTTCCACAACCAATCACGTCCCTGCGAACTGACAATACCCCGTCAGCCCCCTGACCATCCCTAGGTCCGTCCCTACGCAGCACAGAGTGGCAGCAGACTCTCTCCCTGTTTCCCAGTGTGCCTAGCTAGAGCCTGTCCTGATGACAGATCTGATCTCAGCAGCTCGCCTCCAAATGTAATGGTATTTCTGAACCGGCCTGACCCACCCAATCTCACATTGGCCCCTGTGGTCTAACCCTCCCCCATTACAGTGTGGTAGTGTCTGGTGGTGCACCTGTTGGCAACAGGACTCCTGAGTCTCCCGCATGATGGTGTGTGGGGAGGACCCGTCCAGACAGGCATCTGAGGTAGTGTGCTGAGTCTCACCTAGTTCCAGTGCAGCGCCTCCACCTCATCAGGGTCCCTGCGTCCGCATGGGGATGGTCCTGTTGAGGAACTCCTCCGTGGTGCTCCTCTCTGTACATTCACTCCACACATGTACACGAGAGGGTTTGTGATTGAGAACATCTTTATTGTCTGAGTGGGCTAGCTGCCCCTCGCAGTAGATTTCTAGCCACTCATGTCCAGTCAGTGCCTCCCTTTAAAAGGTGTATCTCTCCTTAGATAGGGATTCCCTATCCCCGCAGGGATCACTGCCCTGTGCCAGGTCCCTGGACACAGTCTCCTCTTCAGTTACTATAACATAACTAGCACTCTCAGTAACTCAGGCTAGTACTAGAACTTGAACTCCTGCCAGAACTCCTCCTCCTCTTAGCAGAACTGGACGCAGATCTAACTTTAGACTCAGTGCTGTGCCTTATGTATACTCTGGAAGCTGACACACCTCTGACATCACTAACCATGGAGTCAGAGCATGTGACTACTCCCATCCATACACAGGGCACCCCACCAGGGTGTGAGGGCAAACCTCCATAATTACTGCTGGCATGCCCACAACTTACCAGGCCTTACTGTCAGCAGGAGAGATGACTGTAGCCATTTTACATGACCGCTACATAATAAAGAAGGGAAAGATCCAAATAGAAATAGCCGGTGCACAGCCAAAATAGCAAAGCTAGGACGTGGTGACAAAAAAAGTTATTTATTGCTTAAAAAACATAAAGTAGTAGTACTGGTAATCTTGTAACATGTGTCACACTGGAAGTGCTTTATCAAAGAGCTCTTTTCAAGCCTGGGAGCGCGCCTGGCGGGAGTCGTCGCCGCAGACCGCGAGGAGTTTAAAAGTTCTTCAACATTATTGTGCTTTAGTTCTACGCCAGTTGTTTTGCCCGCTTAACCCCTCCATATCTGGTGTGGATTGACAGCGTCGGTAGTTCTGCTTTTGCAGGACACCCGCGACTGTCTCCCTCCTTTGTGAGTGGGGTTGGGCTTGAATATATACTCACATACCTTCACAATCACCCACAGTGTGGATACAACGCTGCACTATATGTATATGATCTCTGCTGCAGCTGCTGCATATATGTGCAAAGATTGAACTGGACTATCATCACTGTATTATTTGTTTGTGGTTTCTGGTGAGCACTGGATTCTGGATTTGCATTAATCCTACCCACACATTATTTAATAAGGAAGCCTCCAGCTGTGGGGCCAGGAAGCGCTGGCAGTTACACAAGGTAATTAATGGGAAATCGATACCTGAATTGGTGCTGAACAAACGTAACCAAAATATCATTAGAGATTTGACTTTAGCTGCAGTTTCCTTTCCTCCTCGCCAATGAATTCCCCCAGTAAAGTGTTACTTCCGTACCTCTCCTTCTCAGCTGATTATACCCTGTACCTCTAAGGAATCCCAAACACGGGAAGCGGGTTTACAGTCACAGCAGCTGGAAATCAGGCTCTGTACCTTAATTACCTTAATTACAACAGGACTGTGGGTAGAATTCTCCCTTTCTCTCATCAATTTCTTCCATTAATTCCTCCTCCTTTTCTTTTTTTAGTTGCTAAGAAAGATTTTTTTTTTCATTTTATTTTATTGATCCTCTTGTTATGCATTTTATATGTTTTTAATGCATTCAATGAGGAAAAAAAACGTGTTCCTCTTGTAATAGCAGAATATTTGCCACAGCACAATTAAACATTAAAACTCGATCAAAAGCACTTATTTAATTACAGCTGTGATTATGGCTAAAGGGTACAGCATTGTATATTAAAATTCACCTGCGAATACTGTTTATAGCACCGTATGCTCACTGCAGATTCTGTTTGGAAGGCCTAAACATATCACCTGGCAGAGCTACTACAAATATTTAATACGGGTGCTTTTATTCTGCTACAAATAAAATGCTGATTATTACATCATTCAAATGAAGGCAATAAAACAAAGGAATGGGAAAGGATGAATACGTAGGAGGAGGTAATGTATGAACCCCACACGTGTGCAGTGTTGTAAAGTTTGAAACATCGGTTATCATATGACCATCCTACTCCGAGTAACCCCAACATTACAGACCGGATCCGCCTTTGTTTCACTTTACTTGTCTGAAACTTTGGCTACAAGATTAAGCGGCAAACCATTCCAGTGCATGCTTTTTATTTTTAGCTGCCTAAGACCGTGCCTATAGTGCCGCCGTCGTTGGCGACGGCAACACGGCGGGTGACGTCACCCGTCGCCGTGGCCACCGGCGAAAGTTATGTTTCGCCGGGCGACCGGGTCACCGGATTCCCGCAATTTTATTTGTTCAAGGGCCGTCACATGACGCGACGGCCCTTGAAAAATCAAATTTTGCCGGCTTCAGATTTACGCTCCGTCGCTTGCCGCCGTCGTGTGCACTATAAGCGCACGCGGCGGCGGCAATGTATTTTTTTTCGGGCGACGTCGCGTCGCCGGCTTTATAAGCGCTTCCTAAGAAGTCAGTGACACCCAAGGGGACCAATTAAGCAGAGGCTGATTCTCAGTGGTAACACTGCAATTTGTTTTTCTAGGAAGGTCTGCCATCTGGGGGAACGTAGGAACGTATCCGCGAGGGAAAGAGCTGCATGCAGGGGGCTTTTATTATCCCTGGACTTAGCTAGAGATGGGGCCCCTTTTTCGCCAATATTCGAATTCGCTGCGAATGTGGCGTTTCTTCGCAGTGGCGCCTTGGGTTTAAAAAGTCATATTTGCCCATCTTTATTTGAGTGTTTGCAATAGCCGCTGAACATTCGATATGTTTCAAATGTTGTAATATCCGATTTTCCCATATATATGTATATGTTTGAGTGGATATACAGTATATAGCACCAGAGACTCTAGTAAAATAGGATTGTGTTCCTTGGCAGGTTTAACTTTACACGAATTTGTTCGAAAAAAGTCACCTCTATTTGTCTTTATTTGATTTTGTAAAAATTCGACTAAGCAAAATTATTTTGCAACAGAAGCAGTGACATCGCAGCTCACCCCGCTCCATAGAGATTGGGAATGACTTGCTTTTATTCCTTAAACAATGTACTTCTTGTAAGTGCGCATTCTTCTGGCTTTTATCTATTGTTATAAAGTGTTTTAGTCTATACCATCTGCTCTGCTTGTGCCTTCTTTTCTCCTTCTTCTGAGATCACCCACGCATGTTCGGCTGTACATCCATCTTTTGCCACCGATTGAGATATGCCTGTAGTTATTCACTAAAATGTGATTATGACTATTGGAGGATCTTAATGAGATTTGAACATTAAGTCAAAACGTTATCACCCTATGGCGCTTCTTATGTTTTTCCTCCCCTTTGATGGGGACGTCCCCCGCTCACTTTTTTTTTTAAAGACAATTCCCACCTGAAGAACCCCTGGAAACTATTTATTATCTAAGGTTGAGTGGGGGACTTTTTCAAGCCTGTATGGGTTTGGGTGTATATATTTCCTATACAAAGAAAACCATTTTCTTTCACAAACTTTATATTTAGTGTTATGGTCAGATAGAGGGCCTTAATTCACAATATATGTGGTATACATTTCACGTTACTAAGGTGATTGATTACTGCTAATGTGTTATTTTTTATCTATATTTTCTTCACATTTACTATGGTAATATTTTCACGGGGTCTTGTTCCCCAGTTTACATGCTCCAAATGTGTGAGCGCTACCCTAGGCCTTGTTTTGTTCTATATCTATATATATATATATATATATATATACAGGCATACCCCGCATTAACATACGCAATGGGACCGGAGCATGTATGTAAAGTGAAAATGTACTTAAAGTGAAGCACTACCTTTTTCCCACTTATCGATGCATGTACTGTACGGCAATCATCATATACGTGCATAACTGATGTAAATAACACATGCGTAACAGGCTCTATAGTCTCCCCGCTTGCGCACAGCTTCGGTGCAGGTAGGGAGCCGGTATTGCTGTTCAGGACGTGCTGACAGGCGCATGCGCGAGCTGCCAATTGCTTATTGGGCGATATGTCCTTACTCGCGAGTGTACTTAAAGTGAGTGTCCTTAAACCGGGGTATGCCTGTATATATAAAATATATATATATATGTCAGATTCTGCAACACACTGGAATGTGTGTCGTGAATGAATACTATTACTTTGTTACAATTCCATTGTTTCAAACTTGAATCAGGCTTAAATCTACAGATGGGCAAATTTTTGTTGCTGAATTTGGATCTGCAGCGGATTGGCCGGTTCCTTTGGTCCTCGGATCAATCTCAAAAAGGGCGATTTACAGATTTTTACATTATTATTACTGATACACTGCACGAATTCCTCAATCCGTTGATGGATTTGTAGAACTCCCTCCACGGATTCAGCGATCCATCGGCGCGGATTGGATTGTACAAATCCGTCCACAGATTGTACCCAATAGCGGTTTTTATTATGAATCCGCACAGATTAAAACCGACCATATTCGTTTGCGGATTTTACACCGCAAACCGGATTGGGGGCGGGGGGTGATGTGAGAAAATCCGGATTCTCCCATCTCTTCTTAAATCCCAGATTCCAAACATGCCCCTACCATGATAATACAATACTTATCTGCTAAGGGTTATGCATAGCTAATGTTCCCATTGATGTATTACTAGAGCTTCCCAGAGCAGACGAGATACTGCAGTGTTCCTTCTGTTTGTAATCCCAGCCTCTTTGGATTCATTGCCCTACACTACACTATATTATTGTAATAAACAAAAGGAATGGGGATATGCACTGTAGATGTTCTCATTCCAGCTCGTGCACATTCAGACAATGTATCATACTCCTGAACTAGACCAGGGGTGGGCAAAGTTTTCTTCCTGCGCTCTCTCGCCTGCTCGTGCTCCCCCCCCCCATGGCTCCGGTGTGAAATGACGCAGCGGAGGCATGTGACATCACGTTGCCATGGCAATGCGACATCACATGACCCGGCGTTGTCATTTGACGCTGGGTTGCCATGACGATGCATCGCTGGAAGGCAAGGTAAGTGAAGTTACAGAGGCCTCACGCGATCCCCGGCATTTAATTTAAATGTAACCGCTGCGCTCCCCCCCCCCCCCAGGACGTCTCGCGCCCTCACTTTGCGCACCCCTTAATTAGACCAAGCTCTGGGCTAGTAGAAAGCATGTACCCCATGCATTCTTGATCTTGAAGTCTGTTGCAGCTCCCTATGGGGTAGATCCTGAGAAGTCCATTAAATATCATTAAGTGCTAACGGGGATCTTCAGAGCTCAATAACGATGCGCTAAGCGCTGTTTTCAGTCGCAATGAGCCCATGCGTTCCTATAATGGACGTTAGTGCTAATGCTATCCAAAGAGGCGTTCCCTGTAACAGCGCAGATCCCCAGAGATACCCGTTATAGTTACCACAGGGATTTAATGTTACACTAGTTAGGTCAGAGATAAAGGCGGCGTTACTCACACCCACACCCTGAGACGGGTCTGTTACAGGGGCTGGGTAAGTGTAAGACCACAGGTAGGTCTGATTTCATTATCATATTGTTATTTACAGGGATCTTTACCTCTCATGTCTTCTCTTTAACTTTAATTAAACACCTATTCAGGGTCTTGATGAGTGCAGCGCCAATGGGTGTAATGCCGCCTTTGGGTAAGCTGTTGTTTAATGTAATGCTATTAGAAGCTAACGCAGGGCAGTGCTAACTTCACACGGCGTTACGCCTGTGCTAATGAGATCACTAACGGCCATTGTTTTGGCATGTGTTTAGCTTTGAGGATACATTGTTAAACCCAGGGAAAGTATCGGACATGACCTATTTAGGTAACATCCCGTTAGTCGCCCTGATTTAACGGACTGATCTACTCCTACGTTCCTTTCCAAACTGCGCCAACGTTTTTATCCAGATGACAAACTTCCATGTGCAGAATACAGACGTGCTGGAGATATACTGATATAAATAGAGCTGGCGGACCTGCCGGGATTCGCCTAACTGCTGTTTAGATCGAAATTTGCAGTAAGTTAGAAAAACCTATGACAATGTTGATCAGGACTGGCCAACTCCGATCCTCAAGGGCCACCATGAGGTCAGGTTTTCAGGATATCCTGCTATAGCAAAGGTCACTGATTGAGCCACCGATGCTGAAGCAGGGATATCCTTAAAACCTGATACATGGACGACTGACACTGCTTTGAATATGCTTTTAATAGAAATGTATGAAATGTCTGTAGAATATGTGAATTATCAATAAAATACAAGTTGAAAAAAACAAAAAAAAACGGGACCTGGTAGTTTCCCTTAAGGACTGGAGTTGGATACCCCTTTTCTACAGACACAGCCCAAATTGTTTAAAATTCACTATTTTGCTTCTTTTTTAAAAAAAATAGCAACTCTGACATTTTTTTTTTTTTTTTTTTTTAAAGCTCGATCGAATTTCAAAAGCGACAGTAATTAAAAGAAATCGAACTTTCAGTAGCCATTAACTTTTATTGCTGAGAGACCTTGTTGCGAACGTTTTGGATCGCAGCGAACATTTTCACCGAACTAAAAACGATGATATGTGCAACATTCGCCCACACGTGTGAAAAAGCTTAACACCTCCCTAGACGTAAACCCAGATTTCTGGGAACTGCCGATAGTGATCTTTATATTTTTGAGCAAGGTCTTGGTTTTAAATGAATCCAGATCACAGGGACCTTGTCACCTCCGCAGTCTTTCGTCAGGTCTCAGCATCTAATACTGTACATGATCTGTGCCGAGATCTGTCGTTTTGCGGTTATGTTTTGGGCGAAACCGTTATTGAATAGTTCAGATTGTAAGAGGTACAAACGCTAGAGAAGGTGTTACATTTTGGAGTGCTTTCAATGTTATTGACACTGTGGCTCAGATCCACATAAGGGTGCAAAATTGGAGTAAAGGTGTGCTAAATCTTAACAGCTTTTGGGGGGTGTGAGCCATTTTCTGCAGTTCGCTGAAGTTTGGCGATGTGAAACTCACCAGCCCTTTTATCCAATTTTCCAACTCTATCTGTCCATGAATATCTGTATAACTTCTGTTCTTTAATGTAACCATGTATTGTTATAACTCTGTGCCCAGGACATATACGTGAAAACGAGAGGTAACTCTCAGTGTATCACTTCCTGGTCAAACATTTTAATAAATACTGTACATTTGTGTTGCAACGTGCGACGGTGCCAGTAACTGCTTTAGTGCAGGCGTAATCTGCAGCTGTGGGATGTCTTGGTTTGATTTGCAAATGTTATGATGAATGCATCAAAGAAAAACATGTGAGAATCTTTCGTAATATTCACTTCCTTGATAAAAAAAAAAAAAAAAAACAACTTCTGCTGCCTGGTCAATGTTTGCCAAGAGCTGACTGGAAAACTTGGAGCTGTCCCAATTCTGCAAGGACTGCGAACGTCTGCAATGGTGTCACATCTCTACCTGCTGCAGCGCATTACTGGGACCCCCACGAGCAGACTCTGCAGGATGGGGTCTGCTGGCTCCCAATAAACTCCCCAGCTCTGCCCCTCCGCTCTAGGATCTTCTTGATGCCGGATCTAATTTATGCTGAATGCAGTTTCTCTGTCGACCCCTTTGTTGTCTGGTAGACTGCTGCAGATCTGTGTGCTCCGGGTCAGCACGCCTGCAAACCCCTCTCCTGGTCGGAGACAGGCAGCCTCTCCTCTCATTCCGTCGCCTGTGTATTTATCTCTGGCGGAGCAGCACAGTGAGCCTGACACTGTGCAGTTCATGCTGCATCAAGGCAGGATTAGCAGGACCGCAGTGCAGGACCTAATTGGATAATCAGGCTGCATCGGGTAGGGTGCACATCTGGCATATCAGCTTAGAACAGAACATCTGATCGACGCCTTGTGCCTGGCGCTGCTCAGTCAATGGGTACCGAGCTCTGATCTGTACAACACAACGAGTATTTAAGGCTTGCCCATGCAAAATGGATATAAAGCTCTCAGCATTGGGACAGGTCCCCACAGTCACAAGCCGTGGAAGCTGGAAAAGGGGATCTCTTCATTTAACCCCTTCAGTGCCAGAGAGCTGTTATAACGGCAATCATCACTTCAAAACTCAAAAATATATTTTGTATATCTTTGTGCCATTTTCCATCCTTGAGATACAGAGCCCAGAAAAATAGGGTTGCAAGGATGAATTAAAATGGCATAACTGCATGGACATTGCAGAAGCACAAACCATACTGTATGTAGAGTGGCTTCTACCTGCTTAACATCATGTTGTCACTCTATCAATAAATTAACCTATTTTGGCATCGTAGCCCCCACTCTCTTTTTTTCTGCATGCTGTGCTCCATTTTATTAACCCTTGGAACTCCTGTGTGTATATATATGTATGTAAAACACCATCTCAGAATATCTACGCGTTGAATCATTAGTTGTTTTAAAAGTATGGTTTCCCCTATGGAGAAAAGGAGAACTGCCCTTCTCGGTCCCAAAACACATTGCAGCTCAGAAGTGTGAATGCATAAAAAGAAAGGGAGGTGCTGCTACTAGAGAGCTTACAAAGGGGAATAAAAAAAGATGTATTTTACACATGTAAAGCACATCCGCGGGACTCACTAACTTCTGGCATTAGGTTATCGCACCTCGAGCCCCGGTATAAACATTGCCCTGCAAGGCAAATAACACGGGATCAAGGTGTGATAACCGGTATTGGGGCTTCAGGAAATCTTCCCCATTGTGCAAAGGTGGAGTGAGGAAATCTAAACGGCAAATTACAACCCAAAGCTGCTTAATACAGAAGCGAAACTCGCTGCGCTGACTGAACAAGAACTGTGATGGGTATAACAACCTGCAAAAGGCTACAGGATGTCTGTGGTCCTTGTTTTGTTGTTGTTGTATATATGAATTCATTCATTTTCAGGACTCCATGAGCAGTGTAATGAAACCACGTTGCTGCCTGAGAGTTTAGCATTGTGATGCTTGCCATGTATTGCTGATGAGGTGAAGCCCCCATCTCTCACCAGTTGGCTCCCCCATCTCTCACCAGTTGTCTCCCCCATCCCCTCACCAGTTGGCTCCCCCATCTCTCACAAATTGGCTCCCCCATCCCTCACCAGTTGGCTCCCCCATCTCTGACCAGTTGGCTCCCCCATCTCTCACCAGTTGGCTCCCCCATACCTCACCAGTTGGCTCCCCCATCTCAAACCAGTTGGCTGCCCCATTTCTCACCAGTTGGCTCCCCCATCCCTCACAAGTTGGCTCCCCCATCTCTCACCAGTTGGCTCCCCCATCTCTCACCAGTTGGCTCCCCCATCTCTCACCAGTTGGCTCCCATTGATCTCACCATCATGTGACAATGGGTAGACACGCAAATAGACGGGGTTAGGATTCATTCCGGCACACAAGGCCTTAAAATAAGCTTCTCGTTAGCTGTGCTAAATGTTAGTGATTATTTGCTGTTGCACTTATCTCTCAGTCTGTTTCCCTGTCTGCGTGTCGGAGATTACTGTGTTATAATGTGTGTGAAACAGTGCACTGGAATTGATATGTGTTTGGAGTATTAGGGTCCTTCATTTTATAAGGCGTGTGATTGGGAATGATTGTGTGCTTGGACGTGTGTCATTTCCCCCTCCTCCCCTGGCCACACACACACAAACACACACACAATTCTCCCACAATATTTACCGATACAACACCCCCTCCCCCTCCACTGCCCCCCCCCCCCCACATATTGCCCACACGACATCCCATAGAACAGATTACACAGGGCAAATCCAGAAGAAGGTATATGAAGAAGAAAAAAGAACAGAGCATACAATAGTGCAGATGTGCTAAAAGCAAAGATTATAAATAAATCAGACAAAGGGTGGAGGTGGTGGTAGAATTAGGCTGGACTTCCCAATGATAAAAGAGAAATGTGCATGGTGCAGATCGATTTTATAATTAAAATAACATGAGGATTGAGCTCCAAACAACTCACATGGTCCCAGAATAGGTAAAGCAATGACCACTCTGGGTCCTGTTGTGGTGTCGCTCTAATCAGTCCCTCAGGCAGGAAGATGTTAACCGGCTTTCCCTGTCTCACTTGATTTCTCACTTTTTATTTCTACACCACAGATGCAGCCACCAGTATCCGATCACTTGCCTTGGAAAATCTGGGGCAATCTCCCAATAAACTGCAACATTTCTGTGAGATTTCTGCAGACAGAATAATGGCCCACCGGATTAACACACTGGGGGTCCCTGCAGTCCCATTCAAACTGAACGGGACTGCAGGGACCCCTGCTGTGTTAATCCGATGGGCCATTAGTCTGGCAGCAGAATCTCACAGAAATGTTGAGGCATTTACTGTGAGATGCCTTACTTTTTACCCAGGCAAGTGATCGGATACAGGTGGCTGCATCTGAATGTGTTCAATTCACATTTGGTTGATTAGGTGTTATCCTAGTTTGCGCTAGTTTGGAGCGAGAGGCCCGGCGTGGGAAGAGGCGGGCAGCAGCTGGGGAGAGTCGAGGCCCCCCCCACGCCCCCTCTGTTGGCAGCCCTGGTAATGCCGAACATATACACAGGATGGTGGTGATATGCGAGCTGTGTCATGCAGCAAGCAAAAGCTTTAGGGAAACATCCATGTTCTAAATGGGTAGGAAGCTAAAAGGTGAAACAGCAAATTCTATTTACTAAAAAGTCTCCTAGCAGCAAAACTGGGGCACCACATTTATCAAAGGATACACTCTAATTGCTGGTCTTTAGTGTCGAAATAATGTGCTCCCTGTGAGCTCTGCAGCAGAAAGAAGAGTCGAGTCGTATCCTGAGCCACTTCATTGCTGGCCTCCTCTGTTGGCACAATGCAGCCGGCTGTGTGTTTGCTTTTGTACATCTCCCTTACATGTTTTCTGTACCAGAACATTTCCCTTGTCACAAAGGGGGACTTTTATACATCATTTGAAAGCTGTTCTGCTTCCTTTCCCCCCCTGCTTGGCGGTGGAACAATACAATTTGCCTGGCAGAACAATTGAGAGCATCACCTGCGGTCCCTCTGTACTGCTCGGTGTGACTGCAGGCCCCGTCTTTAATTGGGGAACACAAATACTGTAGCTGTTGGGTTTTAGTTATTCCAAACAGGTATTGTGCAAGCTCAGCCAGGAAGCACAGCAGAGCATGTTATACCACACACACGGGGCAGCAGAATGTGCTGAGAGCCACATCAAGTCAGAGAACCGTTTGACTGTATGGTACAGTGTGTATACTGTAACTGACTGACAGTGCACTGCTGATCCCAGCTACAGAAGGCTGTACAAGGTGACTCCTCTCTGCATGGCTCCAGGGGGACACGTATCCTGGCAAAAGAGGTTCAATTCTGAGCAACAAAACTGCTCCACAAGTATCAAAAAAATATTCATAATCCTTTCAATAGGATTTTTGTCTTTGATTAATACGATGCAGATTTCTTTCTGCCAGAATGGCAGTGCATAAACCTTGATGTATGGAGTATTTATTAATATTGTGGAATATTGCTGGATACTAATAGATTATGTTTTCAATTTCTATTTACTGAATGAGTTATAATTCCTAATGTTTGCTTGTTCTGAAATAGCCACGGAAAAAAAGGTGTCCCCATTCCCCCCTCCCCCCCCTCCCCTCCCCTCCCCTCCCATCCCCCCTCCCCCCATCCTCCCCCCCTCTCCCCCTCCCCCCCTCCCCCCCTCTCCCCCCCCCCCTCACCCCCCCCCATCCCCCAAACCCCCTCCCCCCCATCCCCCCATCCCCCCTCCCCCACATCCTCCCCCCATCCTCCCCCCCTAACCCCCATCCTCCCCCCCTAACCCCCATCCTCCCCCCCATCCTCCCCCTCAGCAATAACCCTTTGTCTGACTGAGGAACCTGCAATGCATTGCTAAGCAGCCAGAAAGGGGTTCAGCTACGGTGTGTATTGCATGGGAGAGAGAGATCTGTCAGGCATTAGTAACAGCTTCCACCTGAGAACTGCATTCTGCTTACTGAATGCGCTCTGCGGATGCCACAGAGATGGATTAGCTCGCTAGACTTTGAGAAGCCATCAGCGCTCCCTGCGTGCTGGAGCTTAAATCTATCCGGCCATTTGTTTCAAGGTGCATACGAAGATAAATACCCCGGAGCAAGAGTCAAGGATGCTGTATGGATTTGCTGGATGGGTCGTGAATACTGAGGCAATTTCAACCTGTTTGTTTGGTTGCAGTGAAATAAAAGTCATTTATTTTAACGCAGGTAGGCCTGTGCAGGGCAGAATTTACAGATGCAATGAACTGCTGCCCGGGGAGAGCTAGATGCTAGTGCTTGCTAGATGCAAAGGAAGATGAACAATCACAGCCCCATTCAATAAAAGTTTCAATCATGTCCTATAGCAATTCTAACCCCATTCTGTAACAATCGTGGGCATAACAAGTCATACGTGTAACTACCTTACACATAGTCCGTACAAGTCCTAGCCATGCCATCACAATCCTATTCATATTCCTATTCATATTCCTTTCATATCCATCCTATACTTCTGTCCTTCTGTAGTGTCGCAGTCACAGGGTGTAACAATCCTTCAGCCAGATCCCATAACAATACTAATCAGATTCTATAGTCCTTCATATTTTTGTAATAGTCCTGGGCATAATCCATAACGATCATAGACATATTCTTGCTCAGTAAGTTGACTTGGCTAAACCCATTTATACAATGGGCGCAATTTAAAGCCTGGAGAATTTGTAGGGTGTTATATTAGATTACTTCTTAGTGGCAGGGCACAGTTTGTTTAACCCATTAGGTGCTGGAAGTCACCAGAGAATTGCTGTACTGTATTGAGCTGCATTTCTGGACTCTATAGCATAGAAATAGGTTTAAATAGGATATGTGAGGTGTATTGTATGTCTTTATTTATATAGCGCCATTTTAGTGTACATAGCGCTTCACAGTAGTAATACATGTGGTAATCAAATAAATAACAGATAATATAAATAACAGATCATGGGAATAAGTGCTTTAGACATAAAAGTAACATTTCGGAAGAGGAGTCCCTGCCCCGAGGAGCTTACAGTCTAATTGGTAGGTAGGTAGAACGTACAGAGACAGGAGGAGGGAGTTCTGGTAAGTGTGTCTGCAGGGGGCCAATCTTTATGTATCATGTGTTCAGAATATCCACAGTGCTATTCATATGCTTCTTTAAGTGTGTCTTAAGGTGGGTCTTAAAGGTGGATAGAGAGGGTGCTAGTCGGGTACTGAGGGGAAGGGCATTCCAGAGGTGTGGGGCAGTCAGTGAAAAAGGTTTAAGGCGGGAGAGGGCTTTAGATACAAAGGGGGTAGAAAGAAGACATCCTTGAGCAGAACGCAAGAGTCTGGATGGTGCATAGCGAGAAATTAGGGATGAGATGTAAGGAGGGGCAGAAGAATGTAAAGCTTTAAAAGTGAGGAGAAGAATGGAGTGTGAGATGCGGGATTTGATCGGAAGCCAGGAGAGGGATTTCAGGAGGGGAGATGCTGAGACAGATCTAGGAAAGAGTAGAGTGATTCTGGCAGCAGCATTTAGGATAGATTGTAGGGGAGACAGGTGAGAGGCAGGAAGGCCAGACAGCAGGAGGTTACAGTAATCAAGACGGGAGAGAATGAGGGCCTGAGTCAGAGTTTTAGCAGTCGAACAACAGAGGAAAGGGCGTATCTTAGTTATATTGCGGAGTAAAAAGCGACAAGTTTTAGAAATGTTTTGAATGTGAGGGGCGAATGTGAGAGAGGAGTCGAGTGTGACGCCTAGGCAGCGTGCTTTGGCTACTGGGTGAATGATTGTAGTTCCAACAGTAATATGGAAGGAGGTAGTAGGGCCAGGTTTGGGAGGAAGTATGAGGAGCTCTGTTTTAGCCATGTTGAGTTTAAGGCGTCGGAGGGCCATCCAGGATGATATAGCAGAGAGACATTCAGAAACTTTGGTTTGTACAGCAGGTGTAAGGTCAGGTGTTGAAAAGTATATTTGTGTGTCGTCGGCATAGAGGTGATAATTAAACCCAAAGATGTTATTAGGTCACCTAGAGAGAGTGTGTACAGAGAAAAGAGAAGAGGTCCCAGGACAGAGCCCTGGGGTACCCCCACAGAGAGATCAATAGAGGAGGAGGAGGTGTTAGCAGAAGAGACACTAAAAGTACGATGGGAGAGGTAGGATGAGATCCAGGATATATATAGGAACCTATTAAATGAGATAACATTTGCATTTTTTTAGTGCGGCAAAATTGTAATGCTAAAACGTAGTACTAACCTTTACAAACTGTGCGTCGTATCAAGGTTGTGGTGACTGTATCACTGACACGTACGGTAGTTTCGTTGTTTGACATTTAATTTGATACATAGCATCACGTTGAATACCTGAATGATACAATTTCAATAAAACAGAATTGTGAGGGTTATTTTATTTTATAACTAGTATTAGTAAATAGAAATTATTAGTGTAATATTATTTATAATGGCTATAATATAGTGTCAAAATATTACATTTCGGTAACCTACCTATAATAAAACATTTGTGAGGCATCAAATACATTTTTGGGGTTGATACATAGCAACTTGATTCTGGTCTAACACTATACAGGCATACCCCGGTTTAAGGACACTCACTTTAAGTACACTCGCGAGCAAGGACATATTGCCCAATAGGCAAACAACAGCTCGCGCATGCGCCTGTCAGCACATCCTGAACAGCAATACCGACTCCCTGCCTGTACCAAAGCTGTGCGCAAGCGGGGAGACTATAGAGCCTGTTACAAATGCGTTATTTACATCAGTTATGCACGTATATGACGATTGCAGTACAGTACATGCATCGATAAGTGGAAAAAAGGTAGTGCTTCACTTTAAGTAGATTTTCGCTTTACATACATGCTCCGGTCCCATTGTATACGTTAATGCGGGGTATGCCTGTACAGAGATTTGTAGGGTTTACAGCAATTTTAACATGGCGAAGACGTTTGACACTTTCTCCTTTTGTTTCAACGCACAAACATCATTCTTTTCTAGTACGCACCATTAAGATCCCCAAAATGGCGCAGATGGAAATATTACAAAAATAACGTGTATAAAGCGCTAATGCTAATAGATTAATAAGTGAAATATAACACTATGGTGATTACCAAAAAAACCTTCAATGTACAATGGTAGGCTGCCTGGAAAATGAAGACCGACACAGATCTACAACATGAGCAAACAACAAAAATAAACTGCCGCCTAGAAAATATATGATCGCTGAAATACCAAAAAGAAAATATATAATGAACTCTGACCAAATAGTCCAGTCCTGAATGTTCAATTTAGGTCCAGAGGGATGTTGAATGATGTGACAGGGCAGATGACAAATCAGCAAGGTAACCACCGAGTGACTCCCTCCGTGTCAGGCTATAGGAAGAGACTCCATGAGGTGCTCCCAGACTCAAAGCTCCGCCGCCACGCTCACCTCCGCTCCGAGCTCAGACCCGCTGGTCTCGTCGCACTAGGATGACGTCACCGGCAGAAGCGCCAACACTGGAAGTCCTCCAAGCCGCCTGCACTCACGGCAGTATAGCTGAGTGATCCCCGGACCGTATACAGTCCAAAAAGGGCGAGTTCATTATATATTTTCTTTTTGGTATTTCACGGATCATATATTTTCTAGGCGCCGGGTTATTTTTTGTTGTTTGCAGATGGAAATATTAGTACGTAGGGGTACACAGGCGCAATTTAAATGAGCTTTCCATGCGCCAATTTTGAACCTAAAAAGCTGACTGCCACGCTTGGTACATAGACACCAGAGTGACTGAGCTGTGGGAAGCAGAGATACTATCACTCTCTTCACTATCAATTTATCAAAGACTTCGTTTGGCTAAGTGACTTTGGCTGTGAGCTGTATGATAGAAGACAGAGCAGACTACCTTACAAGAAACTTGCTGAGAGAGGTATTAATAAACTAATGGTGGTTTAGGCTGCAGGCCGTGAGATTCCTGAGAGAGCTCCTTTGGCGGGGATTGATAAGACAAGAATCTTGATTGTTTTTATACTCATTCTAAAGTAGTTACATTATATCCATACTGTGACGGAACCTCTATGGGACTTAGTGGGGTATCGGAATTGCATTTGCAGTGGCTTCAAATGAGAAAATCTGTGCTACACAATCAGCGTTTCCCATCAGTGCCCAAAAAGACAACACTGGAGCTATAGCACCGGAGGCCGCGTGTGGTACGTGTAAGGCCGGTTCTATAGTGCGTGCGTGCGCGTGCGCGTGCACGGCCGCGCACAGTATATAACAGCCCTTACACTACCAGGCTGTCCTGATTGGGAATAAAAATATTAATATTGGTTTAAAAAAACTAAACTGAGGAAACAAAGCGGCAGAGTTTCAAATGTTATATGTTCGGGATACAGGTAGAGCCCAGTCAAAACTAATATTGGGTGTCTGTGACGGGGTGGCCTTGTAGATGTGGTCAGTCCTTTATTCCCCGTGTCAGGGGGTGCAGGCAGCAGTAATCCGGTAACACAACAGAATAGTCTTTAATGTAAACAGCATAAGTCTGCAAAATAACAGGACAGTCCTTCATCACTGGTATCTGAAAGGGAGGTCAGGCCCTCCCCCTGACAGGCTCTCCCCCTGACAGGCTCTCCCCCTGACAGGCTCTCCCCCTGATAGGCGCTCCCCCCCTGACAGGCTCCCCCCCTGACAGGCGCTCCCCCTGATAGGCGCTCCCCCTGATAGGCGCTCCCCCCCTGACAGGCTCCCCCCCTGACAGGCGCTCCCCCTGATAGGCGCTCCCCCCTGACAGGCTCTCCCCCTGACAGGCGCTCACCCTGACAGGCGCTCACCCTGACAGCCCCCCCCCCCCCCTGACAGGATCTCCCCCTGACAGACTCTCCCCCTGACAGGTGCTCCCCCTGACAGGCTCTCCCCCTGACAGCCCCCCCCCCCCCTGACAGGCTCTCCCCCTGACAGGCTCTCCCCCTGGCAGGCTCTCCCCCTGACTGGCTCTCCCCCTGGCAGGCTCTCCCCCTGACTGGCTCTCCCCCTGGCAGGCTCTCCCCCTGACTGGCTCTCCCCCTGACAGGCTCTCACCCTGACAGGCTCTCTGCAACCTGTTCCCTCAGATTGAGAGCAAAATGGGAGCCAGGATGGAATCTGCCGTCTGCCTTTTAAACCTCCCCTTTCCGAGTAGCCCACAGACCTACAAGCCAGGGTGGGGTTTTTTCCTTGTCTGCTCAGGTGAGAGAGTTGTAACCTTTTATACACTCCCTCACAGCGCCATTTTTAAAGAGGCCCTAACATATCATTTCATATCATAATAAAAAAAATTAAAAAAACACGCTAGAAAAAGATTATTGATTAATGAATCCACTGTGTTCCTGTTCCATCCGTGTCTCTAATTAAATGACCCCACTTTACTATGCATGGCATGGTCCTTAGGCATGGATAGGTTTGTAATTTATACTTCTACAGTTAGGTGTAGCATCACCATTCAAGGGCTCTGATCAATAAGAGCTGATGATAGCTTTTCTGGTTAGTGTTGAAGTGCCTACATGAATATTTTTCTCTTTGTGACGTGTCCAGCTTCTTATTTATACAGTAGAAGATGTACTAATGTTATCATGAGATAGAGAAACGGTCCGTTTATTTATTTATTTTATAAAATGTTTTACCAGGAAGTAGCACATTGAGTTACCTCTCGTTTTCACGTCTGTCCTGGGCACAGAGTAAGGCTGAGTTTATAGTAGGCGCACTCACGCGTGGACGGAGAACATGGCTCCGCGGCACACCTGTCACCTGAGCAATGTGTGCACTTTAGATGGAGGTGATGGGGAAGCGTTGGCGGACGCGTCACCCGGCTGGCCGCCTGCGCCTGACGCCCTGCTTCTCCTTCAGAATCTGCAGACGTCACCAACGTGATGACGCACGGCGGTGCGTTACCATGGTAATGTGGCATAATGACGTAATTTGATATCACACCGTCGCGGTTGCCATGGCAACGAGACGCCATGTGACGTCTGTTGCGACGTCCGCAGCGTTATTTGATGCTCGGTTTTGTAGGAGAAGCAGGGCGGCAGAACGGAGGAGGCCGGCACAGGTAATTAATTCCCTTCCCATTATGTCCGATAGGCGAGAGAGCGCGGCAAATGCAAATGTGGGCGGACATTTTTGCCGCCCCCAAAATGTTGCTGTTTTAGGCCCAGGTCTAATGGGAAATCTTACACTAATAATAGCAATAATGGTTGTTGTTATTTGGGGCTGACTATGTGCTCAGCTTTTTACGATATGACATACAATGGTAATAATAGCGATGGCCAATTTTTCTCTCTGCAGAGCTCGAATTTGCTGTGAAAACTTCACATTTTCAATTTTTTTAATGTTCCCCAAATCACCAAAGTACAAAAGAAACCGCCACTGACAGAATAATAATAAAAAAAAACTGTTTAAAGCTACAATGCTACACTCCCCTTTTATTTGTTGTTCTGGTTTTCTTATTTGTATATATAAAGCCTTTGACAATGTATTATTCTACCTTCTTACCTAAGCTGGCAATCGTTTGGTGTTCCTGTTATAAATCTGCAAAAATCCTTATGGTGTTACTAACATAATGGATGTTTCAGTGAATGTAACTCAGCAGCTACAATGTATCCTTATACAGTATTACTAAGGTAATATTATCTGCTGTTACATTTTACCGCTGAAACTGCTGGGGTCGTTGGCAGCAAATTATCACACACAGGAAAGTGTTGCAAAGATCTCGCACTGCTGGAGAGGTGGGCTGAAACCTGCTATATAACTCATTAAAAATGACATGGAGAGTTGAATAATAATAATAATAATAAAAATAATGCCGTAAGTTTGATATAATACTACGGAACCTAATTAATAATCATTTTTTTTAAAAAGTAACCCATAAAAGATTTCACGTTTTGCTGTTTTCAAAATAAAAAAAAATGGGCAAATATAGGAACATTTGGAAAACAAATTGAAAATGAGCAAATATTAAAAAAATATATATTAAAATGTAAAAACAAAGTACCCGTGATGTATCCACCGCGTCACGCAGTCTCCCCACCCAGGAGCCCTCGTGATGTACACATGTAGCCAGCGTGATCGCAACCTGTGGCACGCTGCATTGAGACACGCACAACCCGCCGCGGGATGAAGCGGCCATTGTTTTTATTCCGCTGCGTGCGAGAAGGGGTCGGGGGGTACCGCGCAACACATTGGAATAACGGGAGGTAGCGGCAGTGCTGGTGCCGGCGTCCTTGTTACTCCTAATGCTTGTGATTAGACATAATAGCTATACTTACTGTACAGAGGTGGCTGTACTACTGCAGATTGATTTAGATTGTACACCTGAGGGACAGGCTCCGTTGGCAGCATCCATTGGCCATACTTACCAGAGTGAGCTGCTGTGCATGGGGGACGTTGGCTTCTCTCCTTCCAGCACAGTACACTGGGAGCTATCCTTGTTAAATATCTGTTATTCAGCCTCCTTTGTTGACTGATTGCCTTAATTATAGAGGATGCTTTGGGCAACAAGTCTTAAGCAATTTAAGCTAACTCATACAGACTTGGGAATTTACTCCAGTTTCCCTAAATTGCAACATTTTGGGACTAGTTGCTATTATTTCATTCGGAGCAACGCATCGCCTTCTGGGGCTCTCTATCCAATCTGACCATTTATAAGTTTTAGGAATAATATGGTTTTAACTAGGCTTCCTGCATTAGTCTTAACTAGCACTGCCAACCCCCACTCACCTCACGGTTTTAAAACGACAGTGATATATGTAATTATATTTTATATGACATTCTTTTGGCATTCCACCGTGGAGTGCTGAGCGTGTTCTGACTGGGCGAGGGACGTACGAGGGGGCTTCTCCTTCTTTGAATGCCGGATAACATTGGGAACATGTTTCTTAGGGGATTGTGCTGGTTGCTTTTTTGTACTCCGAACGTGAAACCAGTGGCGTAGAGAATCTTCTTGTTCTGTCTTAAACATAATAATGACTTTTCAAATAGTTGGATTACTGAAGTTTGGAGAAAGCGGCTCGGAATATCAATTTACACTTTGTCTAGGACAGAATGTTTTTCAATTGCTTAGTATTATTGGACTGCCTACTGATCTCATAGCTTTAGTCTCATTTTTCGGTGTATATTCTCTATGATGAGATAAGATTTTTATTTTTTCATGTCACGGGCTTAATCCTTTTAGGAATGTTTTTGTCTTTAATTCCTCATTGTGGCATTACATTCTTGAATATGACATTATCCGAATTATATGGTCCTGGAAAACATATAGGGGTGTATTTACTAAGTAGCGCTCAGATATAAAACACCCTTCTGGTGCCAGAAGTCGTCTTAGAGTTCATTCACATGAAGGTGTCTTCCGGTGTTGAAAGATGTCTTATGGCATACTGTAGCACCGCTTAGGAAATATTGTCCATAAAGTCGAGTTAATTTAGAACTGAATCGATACAGTTACATTCCACAGTCTCAAAAACACAGTGTATTTGATATTACCTATAAAATCTTACAGCTCCAACAGAAGAGACAAAATGCTTAAAAGTTGTAATGCCTTCATTTTTTTCTCAGAGTAGCACTTCTCAGTGGTATATAGGGGGAGGGTATCTGGCCAATATTTTCTCTCACATATTTTATACAGTATTTGAGCTGAATTGTATACTGTCTCTGAAAAATCTTTTTTCTTTTTAAATATAAAATATTTTAGGGATAAGAGGCTATGGCCAATAAGGGATTATTTTATTACAGAGCTGACATTTGTGCAGACGGCCTCTCGAAGGTTTAATGATCCGATCAAAAAAAGAAACCATAAATTGTCACAGCTGTAAGCTGAAAGCAAATGTGATAGTTTCTCCACGGATGCAACAGGCCTTGAGGCTTTCTGAGAAGGATCTCATCAAACAGACTTCCCAGAACATCTTCGGATGCTTTTTGGCTCAGGAATTATTGTAACTCATAGAAGAATCTGACAGAAAATCTATGGTCCTCTCCCGCTCACTGACCTCAGTCCTCGGGTGAAGAATTCCAACAGCCTGCATTGGTCATGCCTTCTGCTCTGGGGACTTCGACGTTTTCTCAAGGACTAAGGCATTTGTTAAATCCTTCACAGCTACTGGGTGTTTATGGCAGTTCTGCCCTTTTCTTATTTGAAGGGAATATACATAGCACAGCCCGAGAGGTTTTAATGTGCCTCCTGGATCCTTTGGCAAATGTATGAACAGTTCCAAAAACTTTCCCCTGACCGTGTCTGTTGAGCGGCGTTGAAGCCGTACCAAATACCTTCCTTATAATCTGCGAAAGGTTTCACCGAGCCTGAAAGGGTTAATAATGTGGCCCGCTGAGTACGTGTCCAGCGAAATATCATCAGACATTGAGCGAAACATGGCGTGTGGCCCGATTATAGCGCAGTCCTAGCGTTACGCGAATCCAGTGATTTGAGAATTTCACAAATTAGCATTTCATATGAAACGGAAAAGGAGATTGACATTATACTTAGCAAATCGCCTGGGAACCCCCGAGATCCAGCTTTTTTCACGACTGAGTATAGGGATAAATTATTATTAATAATAATAATAATAATAATAATAATAACTTTATTTATATAGAGCTTTTCTCCCAATGGGACTCAAAGCGCGTCACAATTACAAAACGGAATAACGAAGAACACATTTTAGGTTATGTAAGAGACATATAGCAATTAAGGAAGCGCTCAACATATAATGAGACCTAAACTAGTATGGGGTTGGTGCTGCTTGAAAAGGAACTGTTCCCAGTTATCAGTGATGATATGTCCAGGAAAATCAGCGCACCTCAAAATAAGGGGGAGTAAGAAAAAAAGCAAAATAGTGAAGCACAGAAATCACCACAGATTCAGTGGTGAGGTATGCACTTACATGAAAGTGCATGAGCCCAGGCACTACTCCTCCACTCCCACAGTGGATAACAGAAGCATTCTGAAGCCTAGGGTTGACGGGGGACCAGAATTTGGAGAGCACCTGAATACCGGAAGTGACATAGGACGCCGGCTGGAACGGCGGTGGGAGTCGCGATCACCGGAGGAAAAGACAAGTGCTCTAGCTGGTCCTTCTTATAGTATACACTGTCAATGTTGTGTGTTACTCTGATTTTTATATATAACTAGCTTATGTGCCCGGAACATGTCCCCCCTCCCCCCCCCCTGCTGGCGGCACATCTCCCCGCGCTGCTGTGGCCCCTCCCCCATTGGTACATCTCCCCTCGCTGGCGGCACATATTCCCCCCTCCCCCCCTCCCGTTGGTACATCTTCCCCCACTGCCGGCACATATCCCCACCCCAAGTATGTCGTTACATTTCGGGGAACCCCTATCTGGATGTAAATCACAAAATAGACGTGTAAAGCAGTAGGGGTAATAAATAATAACTAACTCATACTTTTGAATAAACAATGTGTATATATTTTGTAATGATTTTGGTTTAAACATCACCCCCCCTGTATCTCACATCACCCCCCACGGATCGATGTCTCTCTCTCTCCCCCTCTCATCTCCCTTTCTCCATCCTTCCCTCTCCTCTCCCCCTCCTCTCTCCTCTCCCCCCTTTCTCACTCCTCTCTCTCTCCTTCTCTGTCATCTCCCCCTCTCTCCTCTCTCCTCTCCCCTCTCGTGTCTCCCTTCTCTCTCCTCCCTTCTTTATCCTCTCCCCCTCTCCCCCTTCTCTCCTATCCTTTCCCTCCTCCTCTCTCTCACACAATCACATCACACACATCACACACAATCACATGTCACACACGTCCCACACACAATCACATGCCACACACACATGTCACACACACACACACACACAATCACATGCAACACACAATTACATGTCACACTCGTCACACACACACACACACACACACACACACACACACACACACACACACACACACACACACACACACACACACACACACACACACACACACACACACACAATCACATGTCACACACAAGCACATGTCACACACGTCACACACACTCACATGTCACACACTGTCACATGTCACACACATACACACACTGTCGCAAACCCACACTGTCACAAACACACACTGTCTGTCACACACAGTGACACACACAGTGACACACACACATGTCACACACACACGTCACACACACTATCACATGTCACACACTGTCACATGTCACACACTGTCACATGTCACACACTATCACATGTCACACACACACACACACACTGTCACAAACACACAGTGTCTGTCACACACTGTCTGATACACACACACACACACTCTGTCACACACACACACACACACACACACACACACACACACACACACACACACACACACACACACACACACACACACACACACACACACACACACACACACACACACACACACACTGTCACACACATGTCACACACTGTCACACACATGTCACACACTGTCTGACACACACACACACACACACACACACACACACACACACACACACACACACACACACACACAGTCACACACACACACACACACACACACACACACACACACACACACACACACACACACACACACACACACACACACACACACACACACACACACACACACACACACACACACACACACACACAGTCGCACACACTGCCACACACTGTCACACACACACAATATCACACACACACACAATATCACACACACACAATATCACACACACACACACACACACACACACACACACACACACACACACACACACACACACACACACAAAGAACGTTTACAGAAGCAGCCTTTCCCCCCTCCTGTAGCTCACATGCAAAGATTGCAGAAGCAGCACCACTGATCCCCCTCCCCCTCATAGCTCACAGGCCAAGATCTCCCATCCCATATCTCAGGCTGCGAGGACTGCAGCACGCTCCTAGGAGAGGGGAGGGAGGGAAGGAGGAGGAGGGGGGAGAGCCAGGCAGCAGTGAGTGCGGGCGGCCAGGCGGAACCCCTGGGACTGCTCCGCGGAGCCCTGGGGAGGGAAGGAGGGGGGAGGTGCAGGAGCAGAAGTGAGTGCGGGTGGCCAGGCGGAACCCCTGGGACTGCTCCGCGGAGCCGAGGGGAGGAGGGGGGAGGTGCAGGAGCAGCAGTGAGTGCGGGCGGCCAGGCGGAACCCCTGGGACTGCTCCGCGGAGCCCTGGGGAGGGGAGGAGGGGGGAAGTGCAGGAGCAGCAGTGTGTGCGGGCGGCCAGGCGGAACCCCTGGGACTGCTCCGCGGAGCCCTGGGGAGGGGAGGAGGGGGGAGGTGCAGGAGCAGTAGTGTGTGCGGACGGCCAGGCGGAACCCCTGGGACTGCTCCGCGGAGCCCCGGCTGAGAATCACTGACACACACAGACCCATCCAGGCAAGGACACGCCCCCTCCCTTAGTAGCCACGCCCCCCGCACCCTGCTTTTACTGCTGTCCAGCCGAGTGAAACTTAGAATGTCCATAATTTGGGAGGTGAGTAACATTGGAAGCTCAAAATAGTTGCGTTGACCTACAAATCCGCCGCAGAATGTACAGTGAAAGTTTTGTGGTGCTACGTGGTGCCGTTTGTGAGATTTCGATGCTTCTGACATACAAACGAACGGAAAACGGAATCCAACTTAGAATTATAGTATAGATGTTGGACTTTTTAAGAAGAGGCATCAGAATCCTTCTGTTATCCACTGTGGGAGTGGAGGAGTAAAAGAAACGTTTTAGTGCCTGGGCTAATGCAATTTCCAGCAGGAGGTTTTTCTACCTGTCTGATTAGCCAGGTCGAGAATGGTTAATTATCTTTAGCTGCAATTAACCAGCTCCCTGCTGAATTCCTCAGACCAGCCTCAATTAAACAGGGGACAGGTTACAGGTAACAGGTAAACTGTTACAGGTTATAAAAGAACAAATGCATACGTGTGCCATGTGTCACATACGGCACACCTGAGAGCATGTGACTTGTATATGGGACAAAGATGAATACACACTGCTAACTAGCTGACTCACTTTTCACCTTCTACAATGGTCCTTCAAATGAATAATATATACCCTCATTACGTCACACTATACCTTTAATCTGCTGCCACCACCAAATGTGCATTATACACAAATCAGATTCTTGAAGGGCTACGCTCCACCGCAGCAATGTACCATAGTCACCAGGGACCCTGTGTGACCAGCTGAGGGGGTTATGGTCTTGGTTATGGGGGGTTATTGCTAAACATTCTTTCTCCAATTTGCATGGTTGGTGACCTCATGGGTAACCATGGAGGAAGCAAAGCTTGTACAAAGCAACACAAGCACAAAATATTACAACACAAAGCCTGGGGTCGTGTGACACGGAGCCTCGGGCTACCGTCTCTACAAAATAAAAGAAAAGAATTTGAAGCACAGATGACATTGTGGTGGGTGACCGACTCAGGGGTGAGCTTGGCATCCTTGAATGACAGCACCTTGCAATATTTCCCATCACCCTCCTGTTTAAATGCGAATGCAGGGGTGGCCAATGCCAATACTCATGGGCCTCCAACAGGGCAGGTGTTAAGGATACCCCTGCTTCTGCACAGGTGGCTCAGTCATTGACTGATGACTAGCTACCTGTGCTGAAGCAGGAATATTCTTAAAACCTGACCTGTTGGTGGCCCTTGAGAACTGGAGTGGGCCACTCCTGTGCTAATGTAATGCCTGCTCAAAGTTATGCAGAATAACGCAAGCTCCATCTAACATAGATCCAGTTCAGTGATTATTTGGTGGTCAGCAATTTTGTGAACACTGAGAAAGGCCAGAGTCTGTATCAAATCAACATATTTCTGTTTAATTACTCGGTGCTGCCAATGCACTTTCTGCCGCATAGAACGCAATGCAAATGCTTTTAAAGCTATTCAATAAAACTACATGGTGGACAATCCTAACTACAGCCCTATATTCAGTATTTAGGTTGTATTTTCACAGCACACATAGCAGGGAACCCCCCAAGGATACATTTCTAGAGGTTGTTTTTGTGTATGTACATTTTACCTTGATTTCTGTCAGAATGTGATCTCTCGGCCAGCAAACAGGTCAGGTTTTCAGGATTTCAGGTTTTCAGGATATCCCTGCATCAGCACAGGTGGCTCAATCAGTCTCTGCTTCAGCAAAGGTGGCTCAATCAGTCTTTGACTGAGCCACTGATTGAGCCACCTGTGCTGAACCCGGGATACCCTGAAAACCTGACCTGTTGGGGGGGTGTGGGAGGGGGGGTGGTTCTTGGGGACTGGAGTTTGGAACCACTGGTTACAATATAGAAATGTAAGCCCTGATTATAATCCAGTCTGACTTGTATTCTGCATGTCGTTCTTCTGACTGCAGATATATGTGTGTGGGATGGAGGGCGTTCGGGGGACCAGGCTGAAGTGGAGGTTTTCTCCAGTCTGACAATATGTTTCCATTCTGCGGAATGAAGGAAGCAGCACAGAGTGCTACAGAGGAACCGCAAGTCAGGGTGACTTCTCTTGAACTTTGGGCGCAGGTAAAGCTGTTTATCCAAAAGACATTATTCAGCCCTTGGATTAGTGCAGATTGTCTATTCTGAACTGTAATTTGGGTTCTTCTCCCCAAAAAGACACCTATATTCCGGGGTGTAAAAACAGCAAAACTTGAAATCTTACATTTTGTTTTTTTAATAAATCAGTTCTGTATTATTAGATAAGTTCATTTTTTTTTGTTTTATTATTCAACTCAATTCCATATTTAATGAGGTTTAAAGCATCCTTGTATTTCTATTGCAGGTTTTAGCCCCCCCTCCACAGCAGTGCAAGATCTTTGTAACACTTTCCGGTTTGTAATCATTTGTTACCAATCTTCCCAGCAGTTTGAGCTGTAAACTGTAACAATATACACTCTTACTTTAGTAATATAAGGATACATTGTAGCTGCTGAGTTACACTGACTGAAGCAGCCATTATGTTAGTAATACCCCAAGGATTTTTACATATTTATAACAGGAGCACCAAACGATTGCCAGTTTAGGTAAGAAGGTAGAATAATACATTGTCACATGCTTTACATATACAAATAAAGATGGGAAAAATGGAGAATGTAGTATTACTGCTTAAACTGTAGCAGTGATTTGGTTGTAAAGGAAAAATTGAATGTTCTCACTGAATATGGTCATTGTTTAAGTGAAATAAAGTTAGTGAAAAAGATCTCATTGTTACCCAGAGATAATGAGATAAAACAAATCGTGAAAGATCACTGGAAGAGAGCATTTGGTTGTCCTCGGTAGTTATCGCTCCCCTGATGAGCATGAACGCAAGTTCTAACCTGAAGTGAAGAAAAGTCCAAGGCAATCATCGTTTCCAGCTGAGAGAGACAGAGCTTCAGCCTTCAGCCAGTTTGTCAATTAGTGTACGAAGAAAAGGCTCTGTGGTCATTAATGGGACATTGACACTTTAAACTTTACGTTGGAAATTCAGTAGCGAGAAAGCTCTCAGCCGTGTGACATCTTTCATGGAAGATGTTGATGTTGTATCATTCATTTATTTATTTATGGTTGGAAAAAACTAAGGCGCTCCAATGTAACCATAATAACGAAATAACGTTCTGGATGAAACGTAACACGTAATACGGCCGAGAATAAAATATAATACTGGCCCGACGTGAATGCTGCAGCTCGAACCGAAGAGGTTTGCCCCGCGATCCGCAAGTTGGTGCAAGGAATAGAGTAAGGGAGCGCAAGGTAGTGTAAAAACAGAGATACAACACTGGTTAGTATGGAAAAGTAACTGCCAAGGCAGTCAAACAATTTAAACCAATCCTATGAGCTTCATTTACCCCTGCACATCCCTACACCATTGTGTGTACCCTATAGGATTGGTTTAAGTTGCTTGACTGCCTTGGCAGTTACTTTTCCATACTAACCAGTTTTGTATCTCTGTTTTTACACTACCTTGCGCGCCCCTACTCTATTCCTTGCATTTATTTATTTATAACAACATTTATCCAGGGTGCTGTACATGAGTTAGAAAAACTTGCTTGGTTGGTGGGTAGGGGTGGGAACATTATGGTTGGGTTATGTGTTACAATACATAACATGGGTGGAGTTCCCAGCACTCTAATAATGATACAATGGCAATGATGTTTGTCAAAAACGTAAAATTTTTATTGTTGCAATTGTGTAGAACAAACATACACGTGTATATATATATATATATAAATAAATCATATCATTTGCTAATTATCACAACAAGAGATGCAAAAAATAGCAAAACCCAGTTATATAACTCAAAGAACTAAGTAGCTTACAGCAATCAAAACATTTACAAACGAGGTGTGAACAATATAATCAACACAGGAGACACTATTAAGGAGACAAGGAAAAGAGGGAAGGTGGGGAAAAAAAAGATAAAGGAAAAAACAGGGGAATAAGGGGGGCAACGTTTCGAGGCTCCTAGCCTCTTCTTCTGGCCCGTTCCCCAGAGTCTGTTAGATCTAGGTACTTCCCTTTTCCCTGTAGAAAAACAAGTGCTCCCAGACAAAACAAAAACACATCAGAGATGCAATTAAAAATAAATAACTGTATGATGAAAGATATCCCAAAATGGGAGATAAAGCACAAAATAGCTCAAATTACTGAAGTGCTGTTGGCATACAGATGTATAAAGCAGCTATGTCCTAAAATTATTCTAAAAAATAATATACCAGAGAACCAGTCTGCTCGTTACAATAAGGTATACACAATGCTTTATCAGAACCCTATAGGCAATAAGGTTACACATTAGGGTTCCTCTGTTCCCGTACACCATTTCCATTTTCATCTTTCAGTATGTTTCATTTTTAGGTGCTGCTAAAAACTATATACACTTTGGGTTATGGGCATTGAGAGGGCAGGGGTTGGGGTAAGGTCTCTGGATTTAATCTTGTCGGTGGCATGCTGATTGGTCTGACAGTGGGGACAGTGGGGACAGTGGGGACAGTGGAGGCGATTGGATCTATCAGGTGGGTAACTTTGGAGGGTTTTGGAGAGACTAGGAAGGTTTAGGAAGGGGTGAAGGTAGGGGAGAATTTCAAGAGAATATACCACTAAATATCCCAATAAAATATTGTGGGTACTGCATGTTATATGTGTTGCTCTTGATACAGACTAAGGCCGTAATATAGTGGGTGCTCTTGCTGCGCCGTGCGCTCGGCAGTTATAATTGGCTGTGGTTCGTCAGCCATTGTATGCTAGGGCCGCCCGCGCGCACGGCAGTGAGCATGGAGCCGGGCAGTAGCGAGGAAGACTCAAAATTTTTTTTTTGCTCCGCTACTGTTGTGTGTGTGTGTGCAATGTTAATAAATATTTTATTCTTTTACCAACGTGTCTTTTTTTTCATTTAAAAAATATATAATAAATTGCACATATACACACACATACACACACATACACACACATACACACACATACACACACATACACACACATACACACACATAGATACACACACATACACACACATACACACACATACACACACATACACACAGATACACACACATACACACACATACACACACATACACACACATACACACACATACACACACATACACACACATACACACACATACACATAAATACACACACAAACACACACATACACACACATACGGACACATACACACACATACACATAGATACACACACACATACACACACATACACACACATACACACACATACACACACATACACATAGATACACACACATACACACACATACACACACATACACACACATACACACACATACATACACATACACACACATACACACACATACACACATACACACACATACACACACACACACACATACACACACATACACACAGATACACACACATACACACACATACACACACATACACACACATACACACACATACACACACATAAACACATACACACATACACACACATACACACACATACACACAGATACACACACATACACACACATACACACACATACACACACATACACACACATACACACACATACATACACATACACATAGATACACACATACACACACATACACACACACATACACACACATACACACACATACACACACATACATACACATACATACACACACATACACACACATACACACACATACACACACATACACACACATACATACACATACATACACACACATATCCAACCTGTCGCTGCCAGCAGCATGGACCACCATACAAAAAAAATGTGTGCACCACGTACACGCGCGTTCGCACAGGCCTGTGCGCCCGCACCTACTATAGAACGCGCCTAAGACAGGGGGGCTCAACTCTGGTCCTCAAGCTCCCCCAACAGGTCAGGTTTTCAGAATATCTCTACTTCAGCACAGGTGGCTCAATCAGTACCTGCTTCAGCACAGGTGGCTCAATCAGAGCCTCTTGTGCTCAAGCTGGGATATCCTAAAAACTTGCCCTTTGGGGGGGCTTGAGAGCTGGAGTTGAGCCCCCCTGGACTAAGACTTAACAGAGGAAATTGTAGTTGCTTTGATCAGGAGTTTGTTTTGTAGCCATTATTAGAAAATCACAATTGTGGCTATTCTCTGCATTTTTCCCTTCAATTCTGATAGATATAATAGATATGATAAGATAGATGAAATACATGTGTGTTTTGTGTTTTAAAAATAAATAATAAAACATTGAATTATATATAGAACATTGTAACCATTAAATGATTTAGTTCATTATGATATAATTTTAATGGTTATATCCGGACCAATATAACTTGATCTCTTCTCTCCCAGAATCAATATTTCAAAATCAGCTCAGTATTTAATCTGTAAAAGAAATGTGACAGCAGTTCCTCAGCCTTGTGGCACCATGTATTAATTAGGGACAAGTGGAAGATAAACCAACCAATGTTTCTCCCCTGATATCGAATACTGTCCATGTCTATCAGGTTCTGCCTTCTATCATAATAACTGCGAGCGTATTACAAGCTGTAAGCATTCTTTATGTTTAATAAATCAGCAATAGTTATCCATAACTTCATCTGTAAGTGAAGAAATGCTACGGGTAAAATAAATGATAACGCAAGACAGTTCACTAGAGATCGGCGAATCTGCCCAAATCCGTTTCCGGGATTTTCGCTGATGTTACCCCCAAAATATGTTTCGCGGTGTAAAATCCGAAAACAGATTTGGGCGGTCTCAATCCGCGTGGATTCATCAAAATCCGCCATTGGATACAAACCGTGGACGGAATCCAATCTGCGGATTCAGCAAACACGTTGGACATGCAATTCCATAGCTACGATATACAATGGGGTAACACCCCCACCTCCCCACCCTGGGGGACCTATCCCCCTCCAACGGATTGCTAAATCCGCGGATTGGTTTCTACAAATCCGTCCCCGGGCTGCGGAACCCGCTGAGTGGCTTGGTAATAAAACAGAAAATATCCGCAAAGCGCGAATCGCCCTTTTTGAGGTTGATCCGCTGAAATCTGTGGACCAAAGGAACCGGACGATCCGCTGCAGATCCAAAACCGCCCCCAAAAATGTGCCCATCTCTACAGAGCACATGTTTAGCGCCACGTTTACAAAAAAGCGATTCTCCGGGCTGGAAGACAACTTCGCATGAATAGGAGGTACAGTAAGGGACCTTATTTACTAAGTGTGCTGAATGGTGTTACCAGAGTAGTACTGCTTAGTATTTTATTGCCCTTAATAAGGTCCACACTTTATTAAGTACTCTATTTCCTCTCCTGCTAGTCTTGGCCTCTGCCACTTATGCATTAGCACTGTGACTCCACTGACAAGGTGACAAGGTCATCGTTGGCAACAGACTCCGTGCCCTGTCCCCGGATTTGTGATTGATTACAGTCTTGGTGAGACTGTGTGTCACAATTGCAATAGGGCACATTACTGATCTCTGCTACTTTCTTTTATTGAGTTATTTGTGTCCACATCTGAGGAAGAGGCATTGTACAGCACAGTTCTGAAAGTTGATGCATAAGAACATGGACCGTTATTTTCCTGTTTGGTATCACAGTTTACTAGGTAAAAAAAAGCATGAATGATGGGAATTGTAGTTTTCTATTTTTTTCGTGAATTTTACAAAAATTTCACTATTTTCGTGAGATTTTTGCAAAACCTACATTTGCTCTAAAATGGGCAAACTTTCATCATTTTGAAATCTGGTAAAAATGGCATATTTATAGGCCACATGGTATATGTATGGTCAGGTGACCACGCACATTTTGATCCCCAACCCTAGCGAAATGTTGTGGCATGAACTTGTGCAAAGTGTTTTCACACAGCCCTAATTACGAAGATAGGAGCTCACCGGCGCTAGGTCCAGTTTGGCCATTTGAATTGGGTTTTCAATGTTGTGATACGACATATACGATATACCTAGTAGGTTCTCTGCTAACAATATAACTATTCTCGTGAGAAGGAATGGCTTTGTGATAAATGTATTTTATTGGCCCAACGTTTCAGCTCTTGATAAAGGCTCCAAAGGGAAGCCAAATTGTTGGGCCAATAAAACATTTTTTGGGGGATGGGGGTGGCTTTTGTCGAGCCCTGAGTATATATGTATACATATCTACTACTTTGCTAATTTATTTTTGCTATAAATAAACCCCAACCACCAAGTTTTAGAATTTTAAAACCAGGCCGGCTACAGTATCTAACCTCCATTTTTATTTTGCAGCTGATACTATTTCCAGAGAAGACATTGGCCCTTAGTCTGTAAGATGTTGTGTTATCGCATGGAAAGTCCCATGGAATGCAATGTGTCTTTTCATGCGATAGCACGCCATCTGCACGTATCACACCTTACACAATAAGGACCATTGAATGTAATGCCTTTTCATGTGATAGCACGCCCTCTGCACGTATCACACCTTACAGAATAAGGACCATTGAATGTAATGTCTTTTCATGCGATAGCACGCCCTCTGCAGTTATCACACCTTACACAATAAGGACCATTGAATGTAATGTCTTTTCATGTGATAGCACGCCATCTGCACGTATCACACCTTTACACAATAAGGACCATTGAATGTAATGTATTTTCATGTGATAGCACGCCCTCTGCACGTATCACACCTTACAGAATAAGGACCATTGAATGTAATGTCTTTTCATGTGATAGCACGCCCTCTGCAGTTATCACACCTTACACAATAAGGACCATTGAATGTAATGTCTTTTCATGCGATAGCACGCCCTCTGCACGTATCACACCTTACAGAATAAGGACCATTGAATGTAATGTCTTTTCATGCGATAGCACGCCATCTGCACGTATCACACCTTTACACAATAAGGACCATTGAATGTAATGTATTTTCATGTGATAGCACGCCCTCTGCACGTATCACACCTTACAGAATAAGGACCATTGAATGTAATGTCTTTTCATGTGATAGCACGCTATCTGCACGTATCACACCTTACAGAATAAGGACCATTGCGTATCACTTTAGACTCCAATTTAATCTACTGAGAATTATAATTTTCGAAATGATGCCGTCTCCATCTCGATGGCGTGTGGCTATGTATATAGCCAGCTCAAGTATAAGTGTATTTTTACATTTATTATTGTTTTATAGTTTTGATTCATCTTTATTTTAAGTGATGTATTAAAAGCACATTTTTAAATATAGGTGTACACTATATACAGGAGTACTTTGACATTCCTTACTGCAGACCAGCCTTGTGCATTGCTACTTATCACATTGAATTGTTTCAGGCACGTATAGGACTTTGTGTATTGTGTATTACAGAAGGTGAACCCTCCGAGCATACAGCAGGGAGAGGTTCTCATCTCCTCTTTATGGGGCACAATCTAACGTCAGTCCTCAGGGCCACCAACAGGTCAGGTCTTAAGGATATCCCTGCTTCAGCACAGGTAGCTCAATCAGTGCAGAAGCAGGGATTGATTGAGCCACCTGTGCTGAAGCACGGATATCCAAAAGACCTGACCTGTTGATGGCCCTTGAGGACTGGAGTTGACCACTCCTGATCTAAAGGCTCGGCAATCAAAGTAAGTGCTCTGTGCTGATGGAAGGAAACCTTTGATGACTGCGTGTGCTCTGCTGCATTACAACTCACAAAGGAACCAATGTTTGGAGTGACCAGGCATGATTTTTAGTGGATGTTATGATTGTATGAATTGTTTACTTGTAATGATCAATCATCATGATTATCCTGAATAGCTTGCCACACGGAAAATGCACAGAGCTAGAGGGAGTGACCTGCTAAGTAGAAATACACATGCCAAAATATCTTCAGATGGAATAATAATAATAATAATAATAATAATAATAATAGAAATGTAATGGATAGATATAAAAGATATAGATCATATGATAAGATTTGTCGCCTTATTTGCTAAGAAGTGCTTCTCCACAAGACCCCTTCCATGCTGGAAACCCCATATGGCCATTTAACTGAACAAGCCATAAAGGACAATATTTACTTAGTGCTGTTTCTCCATATGGCATCTTCTGGACAGGAAGACACCTGGAATGTGCTGTATTATAACGTGCTGTACCACGCCGTGCTGTATTATAACGTGCTGTGCCACGCCGTGCTGTATTATAACGTGCTGTACCACGCCGTGCTGTATTATAACGTGCTGTACCACGCCGTACTGTATTATAACGTGCTGTGCCACGCCGTGCTGTATTATAACGTGCTGTACCACGCCGTGCTGTATTATAACGTGCTGTACCACGCCGTGCTGTATTATAACGTGCTGTGCCACGCCGTGCTGTATTATAACGTGCTGTACCACGCCGTGCTGTATTATAACGTGCTGTACCACACCGTGCTGTATTATAACGTGCTGTGCCACGCCGTGCTGTATTATAATGTGCTGTACCAAGCCGTGCTGTATTATAACGTGCTGTACCACACCGTGCTGTATTATAACGTGCTGTACCACGCCGTGCTGTATTATAACGTGCTGTACCACGCCATGCTGTATTATAACGTGCTGTATTATAACGTGCTGTACCACACCGTGCTGTATTATAACGTGCTGTGCCACGCCGTGCTGTATTATAACGTGCTGTGCCACGCCGTACTGTATTATAACGTGCTGTATTATAACGTGCTGTATTATAACGTGCTGCATTATAACGTGCTGTGCCACGCAGTGCTGTATTATAACGTGCTGTGCCACACCGTGCTGTATTATAACGTGCTGTAACACGCCGTGCTGTATTATAACGTGCTGTACCACGCCGTGCTGTATTATAACGTGCTGTACCACACCGTGCTGTATTATAACATGCTGTACCACGCCGTGCTGTATTATAACGTGCTGTGCCAAGCCGTGCTGTATTATAACGTGCTGTGCCACGCCGTGCTGTATTATAACGTGCTGTGCCACGCCGTGCTGTATTATAACGTGCTGTGCCACGCCGTGCTGTATTATAACGTGCTGTGCCACGCCATGCTGTATTATAACGTGCTGTACCAGGCTGTGCTGTATTATAACGTGCTGTACCACACCGTGCTGTATTATAACGTGCTGTACCACACCATGCTGTATTATAACGTGCTGTACCACGCCGCGCTGTATTATAACGTGCTGTACCACGCCATGCTGTATTATAACGTGCTGTACCACACCGTGCTGTATTATAACGTGCTGTACCACGCCATGATGTATTATAACGTGCTGTACCACGCCGTGCTGTATTATAACGTGCTGTACCACGCCGTGCTGTATTATAACGTGCTGTATTATAACGTGCTGTACCACGCCGTGCTGTATTATAACCTGCTGTACCACGCCGCGCTGTATTATAACGTGCTGTACCACGCCGTGCTGTATTATAACGTGCTGTGCCACGCCGTGCTGTATTATAATGTGCTGTACCAAGCCGTGCTGTATTATAACGTGCTGTACCACACCGTGCTGTATTATAACGTGCTGTACCACGCCGTGCTGTATTATAACGTGCTGTACCACGCCATGCTGTATTATAACGTGCTGTATTATAACGTGCTGTACCACACCGTGCTGTATTATAACGTGCTGTGCCACGCCGTGCTGTATTATAACGTGCTGTGCCACGCCGTACTGTATTATAACGTGCTGTATTATAACGTGCTGTATTATAACGTGCTGCATTATAACGTGCTGTGCCACGCAGTGCTGTATTATAACGTGCTGTGCCACACCGTGCTGTATTATAACGTGCTGTAACACGCCGTGCTGTATTATAACGTGCTGTACCACGCCGTGCTGTATTATAACGTGCTGTACCACACCGTGCTGTATTATAACATGCTGTACCACGCCGTGCTGTATTATAACGTGCTGTGCCAAGCCGTGCTGTATTACAACGTGCTGTGCCACGCCGTGCTGTATTATAACGTGCTGTGCCACGCCGTGCTGTATTATAACGTGCTGTGCCACGCCGTGCTGTATTATAACGTGCTGTGCCACGCCATGCTGTATTATAACGTGCTGTACCAGGCTGTGCTGTATTATAACGTGCTGTACCACACCGTGCTGTATTATAACGTGCTGTACCACACCATGCTGTATTATAACGTGCTGTACCACGCCGCGCTGTATTATAACGTGCTGTACCACGCCATGCTGTATTATAACGTGCTGTACCACACCGTGCTGTATTATAACGTGCTGTACCACGCCATGCTGTATTATAACGTGCTGTACCACGCCGTGCTGTATTATAACGTGCTGTACCACGCCGTGCTGTATTATAACGTGCTGTATTATAACGTGCTGTACCACGCCGTGCTGTATTATAACCTGCTGTACCACGCCGCGCTGTATTATAACGTGCTGTACCACGCCGTGCTGTATTATAACGTGTTGTACCACGCCGTGCTGTATTATAACGTGCTGTACCACGCCATGCTGTATTATAACGTGCTGTACCACGCCGTGCTGTATTATAACGTGCTGTACCACGCCGTGCTGTATTATAACGTGCTGTATTATAACGTGCTGTACCACGCCGTGCTGTATTATAACCTGCTGTACCACACCGTGCTGTATTATAACATGCTGTACCACACCGTACTGTATTATAACCTGCTGTACCACGCCGCGCTGTATTATAACGTGCTGTGCCACGCCGTGCTGTATTATAACGTGCTGTACCACGCCGCGCTGTGTTATAACGTGCTGTATTATAACGTGCTGTACCACGCCGTGCTGTATTATAACGTGCTGTACCACGCCGGGCTGTATTATAACGTGCTGTATTATAACGTGCTGTACCACGCCGTGCTGTATTATAACGTGCTGTACCACGCCGCGCTGTATTATAACGTGCTGTATTATAACGTGCTGTGCCACGCCGTGCTGTATTATAACGTGCTGTAACACGCCGTGCTGTATTATAACGTGCTGTACCACGCCGTGCTGTATTATAACGTGCTGTACCACACCGTGCTGTATTATAACATGCTGTACCACGCCGTGCTGTATTATAACGTGCTGTGCCAAGCCGTGCTGTATTACAACGTGCTGTGCCACGCCGTGCTGTATTATAACGTGCTGTGCCACGCCGTGCTGTATTATAACGTGCTGTGCCACGCCGTGCTGTATTATAACGTGCTGTGCCACGCCATGCTGTATTATAACGTGCTGTACCAGGCTGTGCTGTATTATAACGTGCTGTACCACACCGTGCTGTATTATAACGTGCTGTACCACACCATGCTGTATTATAACGTGCTGTACCACGCCGCGCTGTATTATAACGTGCTGTACCACGCCATGCTGTATTATAACGTGCTGTACCACACCGTGCTGTATTATAACGTGCTGTACCACGCCATGCTGTATTATAACGTGCTGTACCACGCCGTGCTGTATTATAACGTGCTGTACCACGCCGTGCTGTATTATAACGTGCTGTATTATAACGTGCTGTACCACGCCGTGCTGTATTATAACCTGCTGTACCACGCCGCGCTGTATTATAACGTGCTGTACCACGCCGTGCTGTATTATAACGTGTTGTACCACGCCGTGCTGTATTATAACGTGCTGTACCACGCCATGCTGTATTATAACGTGCTGTACCACGCCGTGCTGTATTATAACGTGCTGTACCACGCCGTGCTGTATTATAACGTGCTGTATTATAACGTGCTGTACCACGCCGTGCTGTATTATAACCTGCTGTACCACACCGTGCTGTATTATAACATGCTGTACCACACCGTACTGTATTATAACCTGCTGTACCACGCCGCGCTGTATTATAACGTGCTGTGCCACGCCGTGCTGTATTATAACGTGCTGTACCACGCCGCGCTGTATTATAACGTGCTGTATTATAACGTGCTGTACCACGCCGTGCTGTATTATAACGTGCTGTACCACGCCGGGCTGTATTATAACGTGCTGTATTATAACGTGCTGTACCACGCCGTGCTGTATTATAACGTGCTGTACCACGCCGCGCTGTATTATAACGTGCTGTATTATAACGTGCTGTGCCACGCCGTGCTGTATTATAACGTGCTGTACCACGCTGTGCTGTATTATAACGTGCTGTACCACGCCGTGCTGTATTATAACGTGCTGTGCCACGCCGTGCTGTATTATAACGTGCTGTACCACGCCGTGCTGTATTATAACGTACTGTGCCACGCCGTGCTGTATTATAACGTGCTGTATTATAACGTGCTGTGCCACGCCGTGCTGTATTATAACGTGCTGTACCACGCCGTGCTGTATTATAACGTGCTGTACCACGCCGTGCTGTATTATAACGTGCTGTGCCAAGCCGTGCTGTATTATAACGTGCGTACCACACCGTGCTGTATTATAACGTGCGTACCACACCGTGCTGTATTATAACGTGCTGTACCACACCGTGCTGTATTATAACGTGCTGTACCACGCCGTGCTGTATTATAACGTGCTGTGCCAAGCCGTGCTGTATTATAACGTGCGTACCACGCCGTGCTGTATTATAACGTGCTGTACCACGCCGTGCTGTATTATAACGTGCTGTGCCAAGCCGTGCTGTATTATAACGTGCTGTACCACGCCGTGCTGTATTATAACGTGCTGTACCACGCCGTGCTGTATTATAACGTGCTGTGCCACGCCGTGCTGTATTATAACGTGCTGTGCCACGCCGTGCTGTATTATAACGTGCTGTACCATGCCGTGCTGTATTATAACGTGCTGTGCCACGCCGTGCTGTATTATAACGTGCTGTGCCACGCCGTGCTGTATTATAACGTGCTGTGCCACGCCGTGCTGTATTATAACGTGCTGTACCACGCCGTGCTGTATTATAACGTGCTGTATTATAACGTGCTGTGCCACGCCGTGCTGTATTATAACGTGCTGTACCACGCCGTGCTGTATTATAACGTGCTGTACCACGCCGTGCTGTATTATAACGTGCTGTGCCACGCCGTGCTGTATTATAACCTGCTGTAACACCCCGTTCTGTATTATAATGTGCTGTACCACGCCGTGCTGTATTATAACGTGCTGTACCACGCCGTGCTGTATTATAACGTGCTGTGCCACGCCGTGCTGTATTATAACGTGCTGTACCACGCCGTGCTGTATTATAACGTGCTGTGCCACGCCGTGCTGTATTATAATGTGCTGTACCACGCCGTGCTGTATTATAATGTGCTGTACCAAGCCGTGCTGTATTATAACGTGCTGTACCACGCCGTGCTGTATTATAACGTGCGTACCACACCGTGCTGTATTATAACGTGCGGTACCACACCGTGCTGTATTATAACGTGCGGTACCACACCGTGCTGTATAATAACGTGCTGTACCACGCCGTGCTGTATTATAACATGCTGTACCACGCCGTGCTGTATTATAACGTGCTGTGCCACGCCGTGCTGTATTATAACGTGCTGTACCACGCCGTGCTGTATTATAACCTGCTGTGCCACGCCGTGCTGTATTATAACGTGCTGTGCCACGCCGTGCTGTATTATAACGTGCTGTACCACGCCGTGCTGTATTATAACGTGCTGTGCCACGCCGTGCTGTATTATAACGTGCTGTGCCACGCCGTGCTGTATTATAACGTGCTGTGCCACGCCATGCTGTATTATAACGTGCTGTACCAGGCTGTGCAGTATTATAACGTGCTGTACCACACCGTGCTGTATTATAACGTGCTGTACCACACCGTGCTGTACTATAACGTGCTGTACCACGCCGCGCTGTATTATATTGTGCTGTACCACACCGTGCTGTATTATAACGTGCTGTACCACGCCGCGCTGTATTATAACGGGCTGTACCACGCCGTGCTGTATTATAACGTGCTGTACCACGCCGTGCTGTATTATAACGTGCTGTACCACACCGTGCTGTATTATAACGTGCTGTGCCACGCCGTGCTGTATTATAACGTGCTGTACCACGCCGTGCTGTATTATAACGTGCTGTACCACACCGTGCTGTATTATAACGTGCTGTACCACACCGTGCTGTATTATAACGTACTGTACCACACCGTGCTGTATTATAACGTGCTGTGCCACGCCGTGCTGTATTATAATGTGCTGTACCAAGCCGTGCTGTATTATAACGTGCTGTACCACACCGTGCTGTATTATAACGTGCTGTACCACGCCGTGCTGTATTATAACGTGCTGTACCACGCCATGCTGTATTATAACGTGCTGTATTATAACGTGCTGTACCACACCGTGCTGTATTATAACGTGCTGTGCCACGCCGTGCTGTATTATAACGTGCTGTGCCACGCCGTACTGTATTATAACGTGCTGTATTATAACGTGCTGTATTATAACGTGCTGCATTATAACGTGCTGTGCCACGCAGTGCTGTATTATAACGTGCTGTGCCACACCGTGCTGTATTATAACGTGCTGTAACACGCCGTGCTGTATTATAACGTGCTGTACCACGCCGTGCTGTATTATAACGTACTGTACCACACCGTGCTGTATTATAACATGCTGTACCACGCCGTGCTGTATTATAACGTGCTGTGCCACGCCGTGCTGTATTATAACGTGCTGTGCCACGCCGTGCTGTATTATAACGTGCTGTGCCACGCCGTGCTGTATTATAACGTGCTGTACCACACCGTGCTGTATTATAACGTGCTGTACCACACCGTGCTGTATTATAACGTGCTGTACCACACCGTGCTGTATTATAACGTGCTGCATTATAACGTGCTGTACCACGCCGTGCTGTATTATAACGTGCTGTATTATAACGTGCTGTACCACGCCGTGCTGTATTATAACGTGCTGTGCCACGCCGTGCTGTATTATAACGTGCTGTGCCACGCCGTGCTGTATTATAACGTGCTGTACCACGCCGTGCTGTATTATAACGTGCTGTACCACGCCGTGCTGTATTATAACGTGCTGTACCACGCCGTGCTGTATTATAACGTGCGGTACCACGCCGTGCTGTATTATAACGTGCTGTACCACGCCGTGCTGTATTATAACGTGCTGTACCACGCCGTGCTGTATTATAACGTGCTGTATTATAACGTGCTGTGCCACGCCGTGCTGTATTATAACATGCTGTACCACGCCGTGCTGTATTATAACGTGCTGTACCACGCCGTGCTGTATTATAACGTGCTGTATTATAACGTGCTGTGCCACGCCGTGCTGTATTATAACCTGTTGTACCACGCCGTGCTGTATTATAACGTGCTGTACCACGCCGTGCTGTATTATAACATGCTGTGCCACGCCGTGCTGTATTATAACATGCTGTATTATAACGTGCTGTATTATAACGTGCTGTGCCACGCCGTGCTGTATTATAACCTGCTGTAACACCCCGTGCTGTATTATAATGTGCTGTACCACGCCGTGCTGAATTATAACGTGCTGTACCACGCCGTGCTGTATTATAACGTGCTGTGCCGCGCCGTGCTGTATTATAACGTGCTGTACCACGCCGTGCTGTATTATAACGTGCTGTACCATGCCGTGCTGTATTATAACGTGCTGTACCACGCCGTGCTGTATTATAATGTGCTTTACCAAGCCGTGCTGTATTATAACGTGCTGTACCACGCCGTGCTGTATTATAACGTGCTGTACCACGCCGTGCTGTATTATAACGTGCTGTGCCACGCCGTGCTGTATTATAACGTGCTGTGCCACGCCGTGCTGTATTATAATGTGCTGTACCAAGCCGTGCTGTATTATAACGTGCTGTACCACGCCGTGCTGTATTATAACGTGCTGTGCCACACCGTGCTGTATTATAACGTGCTGCATTATAACGTGCTGTACCACGCCGTGCTGTATTATAACGTGCTGTATTATAACGTGCTGTACCACGCCGTGCTGTATTATAACGTGCTGTACCACGCCGTGCTGTATTATAACGTGCTGTACCACGCCGTGCTGTATTATAACGTGCTGTACCACGCCGTGCTGTATTATAACGTGCTGTACCACGCTGTGCTGTATTATAACGTGCTGTGCCACGCCGTGCTGTATTATAACGTGCTGTACCACGCTGTGCTGTATTATAACGTGCTGTGCCACGCCGTGCTGTATTATAACATGCTGTACCACGGCGTGCTGTATTATCACCTGCTGTACCACACCGTGCTGTATTATAACGTGCTGTACCACGCCATGCTGTATTATAACGTGCTGTACAACGGCGTGCTGTATTATAACGTGCTGTGCCACGACGTGCTGTATTATAACGTGCTGTGCCACGGCATGCTGTATTATAACGTGCTGTACCACGCTGTGCTTTATTATAACGTGCTGTTTCACGCCGTGCTGTATTATAACGTGCTGTACCACGCCGTGCTGTATTATAACGTGCTGTACCACGCCGTGCTGTATTATAACGTGCTGTATTATAACGTGTGTGCCACGCCGTGCTGTATTATAACATGCTGTACCACGCCGTGCTGTATTATAACGTGCTGTACCACGCCGTGCTGTATTATAACGTGCTGTATTATAACGTGTGTGCCACGCCGTGCTGTATTATAACATGCTGTACCACGCCGTGCTGTATTATAACGTGCTGTACCACACCGTGCTGTATTATAACGTGCTGTACCACGCCATGCTGTATTATAACGTGCTGTACAACGGCGTGCTGTATTATAACGTGCTGTGCCACGACGTGCTGTATTATAACGTGCTGTGCCACGGCATGCTGTATTATAACGTGCTGTACCACGCTGTGCTTTATTATAACGTGCTGTTTCACGCCGTGCTGTATTATAACGTGCTGTACCACGCCGTGCTGTATTATAACGTGCTGTACCACGCCGTGCTGTATTATAACGTGCTGTATTATAACGTGTGTGCCACGCCGTGCTGTATTATAACATGCTGTACCACGCCGTGCTGTATTATAACGTGCTGTACCACGCCGTGCTGTATTATAACGTGCTGTATTATAACATGCTGTACCACGCCGTGCTGTATTATAACGTGCTGTACCACGCCGTGCTGTATTATAACGTGCTGTATTATAACGTGCTGTATTATAACGTGCTGTGCCATGCCGTGCTGTATTATAACGTGCTGTACCACGCCGTGCTGTATTATAACGTGCTGTGCCACGCCGTGCTGTATTATAACGTGCGTACCACACCGTGCTGTATTATAACGTGCGTACCACACCGTGCTGTATTATAACGTGCGGTACCACACCGTGCTGTATTATAACGTGCGGTACCACACCGTGCTGTATAATAACGTGCTGTACCATGCCGTGCTGTATTATAACGTGCTGTGCCACGCCGTGCTGTATTATAACGTGCTGTACCACGCCGTGCTGTATTATAACCTGCTGTGCCACGCTGTGCTGTATTATAACGTGCTGTACCACACCGTGCTGTATTATAACGTGCTGTACCACACCGTGCTGTATTATAACGTGCTGTGCCACGCCGTGCTGTATTATAACGTGCTGTGCCACGCCGTACTGTATTATAACGTGCTGTATTATAACGTGCTGTATTATAACGTGCTGCATTATAACGTGCTGTGCCACGCCGTGCTGTATTATAACGTGCTGTGCCAAGCCGTGCTGTATTATAACGTGCTGTAACACGCCGTGCTGTATTATAACGTGCTGTACCACGCCGTGCTGTATTATAACGTACTGTACCACACCGTGCTGTATTATAACATGCTGTGCCAAGCCGTGCTGTATTATAACGTGCTGTGCCAAGCCGTGCTGTATTATAACGTGCTGTGCCACGCCGTGCTGTATTATAACGTGCTGTGCCACGCCGTGCTGTATTATAACGTGCTGTACCACACCGTGCTGTATTATAACGTGCTGTACCACACCGTGCTGTATTATAACGTGCTGTACCACGCCGCGCTGTATTATAACGTGCTGTACCACGCCGTGCTGTATTATAACGTGCTGTGCCACGCCGTGCTGTATTATAACGTGCTGTACCACGCCGTGCTGTATTATAACGTGCTGTACCACGCCGTGCTGTATTATAACGTGCTGTGCCACGCCGTGCTGTATTATAACGTGCTGTGCCACACCGTGCTGTATTATAACGTGCTGTACCACACCGTGCTGTATTATAACGTGCTGTACCACGCCGTGCTGTATTATAACGTGCTGTACCACGCCGTTCTGTATTATAACGTGCTGTACCACGCCGTGCTGTATTATAACGTGCTGTGCCACGCCGTGCTGTATTATAACGTGCTGTACCACGCCGTGCTGTATTATAACGTGCTGTACCACGCCGTGCTGTATTATAACGTGCTGTACCATGCCGTGCTGTATTATAACGTGCTGTGCCACGCCGTGCTGTATTATAACGTGCGTACCACACCGTGCTGTATTATAACGTGCGGTACCACACCGTGCTGTATTATAACGTGCGGTACCACACCGTGCTGTATAATAACGTGCTGTACCACGCCGTGCTGTATTATAACGTGCTGTACCACGCCGTGCTGTATTATAACGTGCTGTGCCACGCCGTGCTGTATTATAACGTGCTGTACCACGCCGTGCTGTATTATAACGTCCGGTACCACACCGTGCTGTATTATAACGTGCTGTACCACGCCGTGCTGTATTATAACGTGCTGTGCCACGCCGTGCTGTATTATAACGTGCTGTACCACGCCGTGCTGTATTATAACCTGCTGTGCCACGCCGTGCTGTATTATAACGTGCTGTACCACGCCGTGCTGTATTATAACGTGCTGTGCCACGCCGTGCTGTATTATAACGTGCTGTGCCACGCCGTGCTGTATTATAACGTGCTGTGCCACGCCGTGCTGTATTATAACGTGCTGTACCAGGCTGTGCTGTATTATAACGTGCTGTACCACACCGTGCTGTATTATAACGTGCTGTACCACACCGTGCTGTATTATAACGTGCTGTACCACGCCGCGCTGTATTATATTGTGCTGTACCACACCGTGCTGTATTATAACGTGCTGTACCACACCGTGCTGTATTATAACGTGCTGTGCCACGCCGTGCTGTATTATAACGTGCTGTGCCACGCCGTACTGTATTATAACGTGCTGTATTATAACGTGCTGTATTATAACGTGCTGCATTATAACGTGCTGTGCCACGCAGTGCTGTATTATAACGTGCTGTGCCACACCGTGCTGTATTATAACGTGCTGTAACACGCCGTGCTGTATTATAACGTACTGTACCACACCGTGCTGTATTATAACATGCTGTACCACGCCGTGCTGTATTATAACGTGCTGTGCCACGCCGTGCTGTATTATAACGTGCTGTGCCACGCCGTGCTGTATTATAACGTGCTGTGCCACGCCGTGCTGTATTATAACGTGCTGTGCCACGCCGTGCTGTATTATAACGTGCTGTACCAGGCTGTGCTGTATTATAACGTGCTGTACCACACCGTGCTGTATTATAACGTGCTGTACCACACCGTGCTGTATTATAACGTGCTGTACCACGCCGCGCTGTATTATAACGTGCTGTACCACGCCGTGCTGTATTATAACGTGCTGTGCCACGCCGTGCTGTATTATAACGTGCTGTGCCACGCCGTGCTGTATTATAACGTGCTGTACCACGCCGTGCTGTATTATAACGTGCTGTACCACACCGTGCTGTATTATAACGTGCTGTGCCACGCCGTGCTGTATTAAAACGTGCTGTACCACGCCGTGCTGTATTATAACGTGCTGTATTATAACGTGCTGTACCACGCCGTGCTGTATTATAACGTGCTGTGCCACGCCGTGCTGTATTATAACGTGCTGTACCACGCCGTGCTGTATTATAACACACTGTACCACGCCGTGCTGTATTATAACGTGCTGTACCACACCGTGCTGTATTATAACGTGCTGTGCCACGCTGTGCTGTATTATAACGTGCTGTAACACGCTGTGCTGTATTATAACGTGCTGTACCACGCCGTGCTGTATTATAACGTGCTGTACCACGCCGTGCTGTATTATAACGTGCTGTACCACGCCGTGCTGTATTATAACGTGCTGTGCCACGCCATGCTGTATTATAACGTGCTGTATTATAACGTGCTGTGCCACGCCGTGCTGTATTATAACGTGCTGTACCACGCCGTGCTGTATTATAACGTGCTGTATTATAACGTGCTGTGCCACGCCGTGCTGTATTATAACGTGCTGTATTATAACGTGCTGTACCACGCCGTGCTGTATTATAACGTGCTGTACCACGCCGTGCTGTATTATAACATGCTGTACCATGCTGTGCTGTATTATAACGTGCTGTACCACGCCGTGCTGTATTATAACGTGCTGTACCACGCCGTGCTGTATTATAACCTGCTGTACCACGCCGTGTTGTATTATAACATGCTTTACCACGCCGTGCTGTATTATAACGTGCTGTATCACGCCGTGCTGTATTATAACGTGCTGTGCCACGCCGTGCTGTATTATAACGTGCTGTACCACGCCGTGCTGTATTATAACGTGCTGTACCACGCCGTGCTGTATTATAATGTGCTGTACCACACCGTGCTGTATTATAACGTGCTGTGCCACGCCGTGCTGTATTATAACGTGCTGTATTATAACGGTACACGGTACCACGCCTTGCTGTATTATAACGTGCGGTACCACGCCGTGCTGTATTATAACGTGCTGTACCACGCCGTGCTGTATTATAACGCGCTGTACCACGTGCTGTATTATAACATTATTTACCACGCAGTGCTGTATTATAACGTGCTGTACCACGCCGTGCTGTATTATAACGTGCTGTACCACGCCGTACTGTATTATAACGTGCTGTACCACACCGTGCTGTATTATAACGTGCTGTACCACACCGTGCTGTATTATAACGTGCTGTACCACGCCGTGCTGTATTATAACGCGCTGTACCACGCCATGCTGTATTATAACGTGCTGTAACACGCCGTGCTGTATTATAACGTGCTGTACCACGCCGTGCTGTATTATAACATGCTGTACCACACCGTGCTGTATTATAACGTGCTGTACCACGCCGTGCTGTATTATAACATGCTGTACCACGCCGTGCTGTATTATAACGTGCTGTACCACGCCGTGCTGTATTATAACATGCTGTACCACACCGTGCTGTATTATAACGTGCTGTGCCACGCCGTGCTGTATTATAACGTGCTGTGCCACGCCGTGCTGTATTATAACGTGCTGTACCACGCCGTGCTGTATTATAACGTGCTGTACCACACCGTGCTGTATTATAACGTGCTGTGCCACGCCGTGCTGTATTAAAACGTGCTGTACCACGCCGTGCTGTATTATAACGTGCTGTATTATAACGTGCTGTACCACGCCGTGCTGTATTATAACGTGCTGTACCACGCCGTGCTGTATTATAACGTGCTGTGCCACGCCGTGCTGTATTATAACGTGCTGTGCCACGCCGTGCTGTATTATAACGTGCTGTGCCACGCCGTGCTGTATTATAACGTGCTGTGCCACGCCGTGCTGTATTATAACGTGCTGTGCCACGCCGTGCTGTATTATAACGTGCTGTGCCACGCCGTGCTGTATTATAACGTGCTGTACCACACCGTGCTGTATTATAACGTGCTGTACCACACCGTGCTGTATTATAACGTGCTGTACCACGCCGTGCTGTATTATAACGTGCTGTGCCACGCTGTGCTGTATTATAACGTGCTGTACCACACCGTGCTGTATTATAACGTGCTGTACCACACCGTGCTGTATTATAACGTGCTGTACCACACCGTGCTGTATTATAACGTGCTGTACCACGCCGTGCTGTATTATAACGTGCTGTACCACGCCGTGCTGTATTATAACGTGCTGTACCACGCCGTTCTGTATTATAACGTGCTGTACCACGCCGTGCTGTATTATAACGTGCTGTACCACGCCGTGCTGTATTATAACGTGCTGTACCATGCCGTGCTGTATTATAACGTGCTGTGCCACGCCGTGCTGTATTATAACGTGCGTACCACACCGTGCTGTATTATAACGTGCGGTACCACACCGTGCTGTATTATAACGTGCGGTACCACACCGTGCTGTATAATAACGTGCTGTACCACGCCGTGCTGTATTATAACATGCTGTACCACGCCGTGCTGTATTATAACGTGCTGTGCCACGCCGTGCTGTATTATAACGTGCTGTACCACGCCGTGCTGTATTATAACGTCCGGTACCACACCGTGCTGTATTATAACGTGCTGTACCACGCCGTGCTGTATTATAACGTGCTGTGCCACGCCGTGCTGTATTATAACGTGCTGTACCACGCCGTGCTGTATTATAACCTGCTGTGCCACGCCGTGCTGTATTATAACGTGCTGTGCCACGCCGTGCTGTATTATAACGTGCTGTACCACGCCGTGCTGTATTATAACGTGCTGTGCCACGCCGTGCTGTATTATAACGTGCTGTGCCACGCCGTGCTGTATTATAACGTGCTGTGCCACGCCATGCTGTATTATAACGTGCTGTACCAGGCTGTGCTGTATTATAACGTGCTGTACCACACCGTGCTGTATTATAACGTGCTGTACCACACCGTGCTGTATTATAACGTGCTGTACCACGCCGCGCTGTATTATATTGTGCTGTACCACACCGTGCTGTATTATAACGTGCTGTACCACACCGTGCTGTATTATAACGTGCTGTGCCACGCCGTGCTGTATTATAACGTGCTGTGCCACGCCGTACTGTATTATAACGTGCTGTATTATAACGTGCTGTATTATAACGTGCTGCATTATAACGTGCTGTGCCACGCAGTGCTGTATTATAACGTGCTGTGCCACACCGTGCTGTATTATAACGTGCTGTAACACGCCGTGCTGTATTATAACGTGCTGTACCACGCCGTGCTGTATTATAACGTACTGTACCACACCGTGCTGTATTATAACATGCTGTACCACGCCGTGCTGTATTATAACGTGCTGTGCCAAGCCGTGCTGTATTATAACGTGCTGTGCCAAGCCGTGCTGTATTATAACGTGCTGTGCCACGCCGTGCTGTATTATAACGTGCTGTGCCACGCCATGCTGTATTATAACGTGCTGTGCCACACCGTGCTGTATTATAACGTGCTGTAACACGCCGTGCTGTATTATAACGTGCTGTACCACACCGTGCTGTATTATAACGTGCTGTACCACGCCGCGCTGTATTATAACGTGCTGTACCACGCCGTGCTGTATTATAACGTGCTGTGCCACGCCGTGCTGTATTATAACGTGCTGTGCCACGCCGTGCTGTATTATAACGTGCTGTACCACGCCGTGCTGTATTATAACGTGCTGTACCACACCGTGCTGTATTATAACGTGCTGTGCCACGCCGTGCTGTATTAAAACGTGCTGTACCACGCCGTGCTGTATTATAACGTGCTGTATTATAACGTGCTGTACCACGCCGTGCTGTATTATAACGTGCTGTACCACGCCGTGCTGTATTATAACGTGCTGTACCACGCCGTGCTGTATTATAACGTGCTGTGCCACACCGTGCTGTATTATAACGTGCTGTACCACGCCGTGCTGTATTATAACGTGCTGTACCACACCGTGCTGTATTATAACGTGCTGTGCCACGCCGTGCTGTAATATAACGTGCTGTACCTCACCGTGCTGTATTATAACGTGCTGTACCACGCCGTGCTGTAATATAACGTGCTGTACCACACCGTGCTGTATTATAACGTGCTGTGCCACGCCGTGCTGTATTATAACGTGCTGTACCACGCCGTGCTGTATTATAACGTGCTGTGCCACGCCGTGCTGTATTATAACGTGCTGTGCCACGACGTGCTGTATTATAACGTGCTGTACCACGCCGTGCTGTATTATAACGTGCTGTGCCACGCCGTGCTGTATTATAACGTGCTGTACCACTCCGTGCTGTATTATAACGTGCTGTACCACGCCATGCTGTATTATAACGTGCTGTGCCACGCCGTGCTGTATTATAACGTGCTGTATTATAACGTGCTGTATTATAACGTGCTGTACCACGCCTGCTGTATTATAACGTGCTGTACCACGCCGTGCTGTATTATAACGTGCTGTACCACACCGTGCTGTGTTATAACGTGCTGTACCACGCTGTGCTGTATTATAACGTGCTGTGCCACGCCGTGCTGTATTATAACGTGCTGTACCACGCCGTGCTGTATTATAACGTGCTGTATTATAACGTGCTGTACCACGCTGTGCTGTATTATAACGTGCTGTACCACGCCGTGCTGTATTATAACGTGCTGTACCACACCGTGCTGTATTATAACGTGCTGTGCCACGCCGTGCTGTAATATAACGTGCTGTACCTCACCGTGCTGTATTATAACGTGCTGTACCACGCCGTGCTGTAATATAACGTGCTGTACCACACCGTGCTGTATTATAACGTGCTGTGCCACGCCGTGCTGTATTATAACGTGCTGTACCACGCCGTGCTGTATTATAACGTGCTGTACCACGCCGTGCTGTATTATAACGTGCTGTGCCACGACGTGCTGTATTATAACGTGCTGTACCACGCCGTGCTGTATTATAACGTGCTGTGCCACGCCGTGCTGTATTATAACATGCTGTACCACTCCGTGCTGTATTATAACGTGCTGTACCACGCCATGCTGTATTATAACGTGCTGTGCCACGCCGTGCTGTATTATAACGTGCTGTATTATAACGTGCTGTACCACGCCGTGCTGTATTATAACGTGCTGTACCACGCCGTGCTGTATTATAACGTGCTGTACCACACCGTGCTGTGTTATAACGTGCTGTACCACGCTGTGCTGTATTATAACGTGCTGTGCCACGCCGTGCTGTATTATAACGTGCTGTACCACGCCGTGCTGTATTATAACGTGCTGTATTATAACGTGCTGTACCACGCTGTGCTGTATTATAACGTGCTGTACCACGCTGTGCTGTATTATAACGTGCTGTACCATGCTGTGCTGTATTATAACGTGCTGTACCACTCCGTCCTGTATTATAACCTGCTGTACCACGCCGTGCTGTATTATAACGTGCTGTGCCACGCCGTGCTGTATTATAACGTGCTGTACCACGCTGTGCTGTATTATAACGTGCTGTACCATGCTGTGCTGTATTATAACGTGCTGTACCACGCCGTGCTGTATTATAATGTGCTGTACCACGCCGTGCTGTATTATAACGTGCTGTGCCACGCCGTGCTGTATTATAACGTGCTGTACCACGCCGTGCTGTATTATAACGCGCTGTGCCACGCCATGCTGTATTATAACGTGCTGTACCACGCCGTGCTGCATTATAACGTGCTGTACCACGCCGTGCTGTATTATAACGTGCTGTGCCACGCCATGCTGTATTATAACGTGCTGTACCACTCCGTGCTGTATTATAACCTGCTGTACCACGCCGTGCTGTATTATAACGTGCTGTGCCACGCCGTGCTGTATTATAACGTGCTGTACCACGCTGTGCTGTATTATAACGTGCTGTACCATGCTGTGCTGTATTATAACGTGCTGTACCACGCCGTGCTGTATTATAACGTGCTGTACCACGCCGTGCTGTATTATAACGTGCTGTGCCACGCCGTGCTGTATTATAATGTGCTGTACCACGCCGTGCTGTATTATAACGCGATGTGCCACGCCATGCTGTATTATAACGTGCTGTACCACGCCGTGCTGTATTATAACGCGCTGTGCCACGCCGTGCTGTATTATAACGTGCTGTACCACGCCGTGCTGTATTATAACGCGCTGTGCCACGCCGTGCTGTATTATAACGTGCTGTACCACGCCGTGCTGGGAGGTGTTATATTGAGCAGCACACCATGGTAAATATGCGGCCATTTCTTCTAATAAATAATACATTACACCCATTGACAAGGTCACATACTGCCACGGGTCACACTGACAAGGTCACATACTGCCACGGGTCAGATTGACACGGTCACATACTGCCACGAGTCACACTGATAAGGTCACATACTGCCACGGGTCACACTGACAAGGTCACATACTGCCATGGTCAGATTGACACGGTCACATACTGCCACGGGTCACAGTGACAAGGTCACATACAGCCACGGGTCACTTTGACAAGGTCACATACAGCTACGGGTCACTTGCCCTTTAGTGGGGTTTATGACTAGATATCGGGGAATCAGTGTAAACTCCGCCCCAAAAATGTGCTGTCCGTATTCATGACTGAGAGAGAACATTAGGTGAACGCAAATACAGAACATTGTTGCAAAAGAAAGTTGCACACATAAACGGAAACCATATGAGCGGAGAATGTCTGCACTGAACGCGCGTTCGCTCCCCTCTAGTAGATGGGAACAAGCAGAAACAATAGTACAGATGTGGTAAGACTCACTGTTCCCGGCACCGCAGTGTCTGCCGCCATCGAGCTGCGGGGGTCCATGCTTCCAAATGGGACCCCCTGCAGCATTAATCCTCCGGTGCCGGGACCACCACACAGCATGCGTGGCAGTGGCACTGAAGACGCTTCATTTTGCTACATCTGTACAAGTGAAATGTACAAACACACACAGCCCCTGTAAGCTCGGAAGTCGACCGCAGCATATATACAGTATCTGTGTCCAAAACGAGTGGTCCTGAGATTGTGACCTCGTGTAGTATAACAAAAGACAAAAAGACCCAGTGTGACCTTATGTAAAATAACAAAAAAAAAATATATATATATATAGCAAACACAGGGGGTGCCCAGTGCTACGTCCAAATGTATATATGTATATATATATATATATATATATATATATGTTAGGCACACAATCAGGATTTTTACAGATTTATAACAGGAGCCACAAACAATTATCAGCTTAGGTAAGAGGTATAATTATACATTGCCACATGCTTTACATTTACACATGTAGAAGAAAAGGGGGGGAAAAAAGTTGGAAAGTTGTATTGCTGCTTTAGCAGACTGCTCACTCACAGGTGCATAACACGAACTGCCAATAAACAGGTGGGATGGGCGAGCTTATAACCAGGGCGGAGGGGGCACTAACCTCCAAATTGTTTACCAATATAAATTTATAAACACACACAGCCCCTGTAAGCCCGGAACCCCAAACCACCATACTGTACATGTACATCTGGTCTACAAGATCCTAAATACAGCATCATTGTAGCATCTGTTATATTGTAGAATACATATATTTTTGGCATATTCTAGTGTTGAATCGTCATATTTCCTTTGTGTGCTGGGAACACCCACAATGTTCTGTACTAGTTTTGGGAGTGCTCAGGGGCAGCACTCCAAAATATTATAAGACTATGCTACGTTAGGTGCACAGGAATGAAAGGAGGAACCCTGAGCACTCCCAAAACTAGTACAGAACATTGTGGGTGTTCCCAGCACACAAAGGAAATATGACGATTCAACACTAGAATATGCCAAAAATATATGTATTCTACAATATAACAGATGCTACAATGATGCTGTATTTAGGATCTTGTAGACCAGATGTACATGTATGGTGGTTTGGGGTTCCGGGCTTACAGGGGCTGTGTGTGTTTATAAATTTATATTGGTAAACAATTTGGAGGTTAGTGCCCCCTCCGCCCTGGTTATAAGCTCGCCCATCCCACCTGTTTATTGGTAGTTCGTGTTATGCACCTGTGAGTGAGCAGTCTGCTAAAGCAGCAATACAACTTTCCAAAAAAAATTCCCCCCTTTTCTTCTACATGTGTAAATGTAAAGCATGTGGCAATGTATAATTATACCTCTTACCTAAGCTGATAATTGTTTGTGGCTCCTGTTATAAAGCTGTAAAAATCCTGATTGTGTGCCTAACATAATGGCCGCCTTTCAGTTTCAGTCAATCCTTCAGTCAGTGTAACTCAGCAGCAGTGGCGGATTTCCCATTAGGTCCATTACGCCCGGGCCTGGGGTGGCAAAATTTTGGGAAGGCCTCTCCCCCCCATATACCTTTGCCACGCTCTTGGGCCTATCAGGCCTGATGGGAAGTCAGCTGTTGGCGCCGCCTCCTTTCCTGCCGCCCTCATTCTCCTTCTGAACCACAGCGGACGTCACCAAAGTGACGTCACACAGCATCTCGTTGCCATGGCAATGCGACATTGCAGCGTCAAATTACATCATGATGTCGCGTTACCATGGCATGCGACGTCACAATGGTGACATCCGCGGCGTCATTTGACGCTGCCGTTCAGAAGGAGGAGTTGGGCGGCAGCTGTTAGCTGGGCTGCCCCCTTCACCAGCTGCTGCTGATGCTGCACACTATTTCAGTGCTTATTAACATCTCAGCATTTGGAATGTTTGTTGAAATAACCCTCTGGGATACAATGTAGCTACCATCTACGAATAGACAAGTATGTAATAATGAATTTGAACTCCTGTACCTCTATCTATAGATCTGTTAATGAATTCAGCCTTTCACCTATATATATATATATACAATGGATTTCCATGTGAGTGGGAGATATATTAATTATCCTGCCAATAATAGTAAACTTTTGTAGAAAAGTTCAAGGTTGTCGTGAGAAGCAGCTGTGCTCTGGAATTATATGATAAAGCCAACAAACTGCTCTGATCACAGGTTTGAGGAGCACACAGCTGTCAGAACCTATCCCTTCCAAGTCAATTCCTTTGCTTATGTGACTTTTATTTCTCTCAACGTCTCTTCCTATTGGTGACATGTATTGTTTCTGCCTTAGCAAGAAATTCCAGTCATAATTCCCTTTGACCACGGTGACAGCTTCTGGTAAAGATAGAGTAGATAAAAGGCAGATTTCCTTACACAATGAATGACAGATCCCTGATGGGAGATGAGGCTGCACTTGTTCTGGAGTTTGGGAGCTGCTGCTGACCCTACTTTTCAGGCGGCTGCATTAACCTACTTCCAGAAAACAATCACATTGGAAAAAGAAATCCTGCTTGGCAAAGACTTCTAGCTTTCTTGGTATCACAATACAACATGGCAAGTGGTTCACTTCTTACACTGGACCAGGAGTCTGCATCCTGCAGTTCACAAGGCGCATGCGTTTTTTTGAGTAAATACATGTGGCTCTGTCCGGGTCTGTTCGGGGGCCCGGCCAGCCGGCACTTGACGTTGTGTCCAGCCAGAGGTCGGGTCACACTTTTGCATTCCTGCTGTTGGGGCCTGGCATTCACTCTGCGGTCAATCTCCCCCTGCCCAGCCTGTTTACCTTGACGGCGGCGCAGGGTGCCAGATGTTCGGGCCACCTGGGAGTCGGACCCAACTTCTGCATCCACCCGCGCGGCCACTCTAGCGACATAGGACCAGAGCAGGACTCTCACTGTGCCACTAGGTAAAAGTGTTGAATTGAGTGTGTGGGGGTTGTGGGATGTGGGATTTAGTGAGAGATGAGGGGGGGAAGAATTGAGTGGGGGGAAGAATTGAGTGGGGGGGGGGGAGAGGGGGGAGTATTTCTTTTCTTCCCCTAATTCAGATTGAAGTTACAGTAGTTGGTCCTACGTCAATGGTTATATATACGTATATTAGTGTGTGTGTACAGTATATGTACTGAATGTGTTTGTAGGGGGTGTATTCACATTCCTGCATGTGTTGCGGCTCTCAAAATATTTTGGTCAACAAAAACAAAAATAGAAAAAGGCTCTCCTTACTTAAGTTTGCAGACCCCGGTACTGGCCTGTCACAGAGAGACAGAAAGCCAGGGACAGACCTGCAAAAAAGCAAGTTTGTTGTGGCAGGAAATCAAACACAGTGAAGACCAAATGCCAACCAACGGCTTTGTACTGTCATAAAAATAGAGCGACTACCCATGTGGTCTCCAATAGAAAGTCTACAGAGAAGATCCCCAAGGAAGCTGACTCTGTATGTAAGCCGTGGTTTGTACAATGGGGTACAAGCTGATAGAGACGGGATCCTGCCCCTTACCTTTCGTTTTGTTGCGCATACTGGAGACCCCGTTTAGTGATCTCTGCGGCATGGTGTGTTCAACCTTATTTACAAGCGGCGGTTGTTTATCTGTTATTCTGAATGTCAACAATGAAACTGACTCAGTGATAAATGACAGTGCACGTTTGGAAGAAAGGGAAATAAACCAGGCAATTATCTACTCTGCAGCCACAAACAAAATGTCTTAAAATGATTACAAATTATATATTCAATACACGAAGAAAGAAATTGCCAAGCCGAAGGTGTTCTGGCCCAAGCACACCCTGATAAGATGAGTAGGGACAGGCAGGTTAACTCAATCCCACATATCAAGCAAGGGAACCTTCTTACTTGCAGAGGTGTTTATTTACAAATAAAAAGGGGGGAAAAGTACTGAGGGAACACTGGAACAAGAGGGGAAGGGGAGCTATGGAGGGGAAGGGGAGCTATGAGGGCAGTGGGCGAAATGCAAGATATAGGGATAGGTAAAAACCAGTAACTTTACCAGGATAGGAGAGATGACTGCTCGGGATGGCTGCTGGTACTAGGAGACAGCATGCTGGTCTGGGCTGATGGGACATTTGCTTGGACAATACCACCTGGCAGGGAGATTGCCAAGGCAACTAGCTGAAGCCAAGTAACCCATTGTGACCCAGGGGTCACAACATTGTCGCAACAGAAAGGCTGAGGAGCGCTGGCAGCCTGAAGACAGAAAACCACAATCCTGTTCCAGGACAGAAGGACTTTACTATAGATTTGTCACACTTAGAGTGCACAGTTTTATGATGTGAATATGATGGTTTGATGTATGTCTTGTCTATAAATGCATGTCATAATTATCAGCCTCCAACTCCCCTTCTAACACCCTCGCATCTGCAATTTGCTGAAACTGTACTGAAACACTCCTCGAGTCATGAAAACAACACAGGTCACATCTACTGCACTTTTGTACAGCACGCCAGATTCACTACACCCCTTTTGACCCCGATCTTCCAACATTCTCCTCTTGACTAAGACTTATTTCCAAACCAGTTGGGTTTTGGTAATATTTCCGTATTAAGTTAAGCAGCACGTGCATGAGTGAGATGCTATAAAATGCTGCTGGCACTTTTGACTAGTTTAGGCTTAATTGCTTTCCTTGTTGTTGGATTGAGATCTGCAGCTGGAGGGTGCTGCATGTGCTATAATCTGCACCCGAAGGGATGTAGCCACCAAAACATCGCCAGCTGCCAAGTGACTGTTTACTGTTATAGTGTTGCAGTTGTGCAAATATTAGCAACATCGTGTGGCACGAAATCACTGGCTTTGCGACTTTTGGAAAAAAAGTAACTGATTAAAAAGTCAGACAGACAAGTTAGCAATCAAAAGAATCTGCATCTTATCCCTTTCCCTGCCTGAGTGGCCCCTCTGACAGAACAGTGGTTTATATATCAACTCTAAACTCCAAGACTAACAATACTTAAAGAAATATATTTACAGCAAATACCAGAGTGGAATTTAAATATCCAGCTATCGTTAGAAGGACGGACATGACAAGTCTAAGAAATCTTTGCGATGTTTTTTTTTTTTAATGCAAATATGAGCATGATGATGAAATGACCACAATTCCTTAAAAAAAAATACAGATTTTGTTTTGCAATGGGGAGTTAGAGGCTCATTACTATATTATGGGAGATTGCTGCTGTAATTACAAAGATGCAGTGATCAGGACTAAGGATGGGGACATTTTTTGCAGCGGATTTGGATCCGCAGCGGATCGGGCGGTTCCTTTCGTCCACGGACTTCACTGGATCAATCTTAAAAAGGGCGATTCGCAGTTTGCAGATTTTTTATTATTATTACCGATACCCACCGCGGATTCCGCAACCTGTGGACGGATTTATAGAATCCAATCCTCCACCAACAGATTGCTGAACCCACAGACTGGGTTCTACAAATCCGTCCACGGGTTTTATCCAATGGCGGCTTTTGATGAATCTGTGTGGATTCAAACCACCCAAATCAGTTTGCAGATTTTATACCACGAAACGGATTTCGGGGGTAACATCAGCGGATTCGCCCATCTCTAATCAGGACTGAGATGTTCTAAGAGAACAGAACTAAGACTGAAGTGGCTGCTGGTTTATCTAATCGATTTTATAACCTGGGGTCCCTCACAGAACTGAAACAATACCACGTTCATGGATTCAGGATTATGTTGTGTTGGTTGTGCCACTGGACGGCAGCCTTAAACCCTGTATTACGACACAAATCATTGGATTGCTTGACCGAGATGTACAAGAAGGACGAACACATTCCTGATATTTGCACTGTGAGGCTGTGAAGTCTCCTCTTATCTCCCTCCCTGCGCCACACATGATTCTCACTCAGCCTTCCCACCTGCATTCACAATGCCGTCTGCGGGAGCATTCCTACATTAAAACAAGGCATCATTTGTACACTGACTCTATTCAGTTGGTTCCCATTTGGAGCCCTTGGTTAAAACGGAGTGAAAAGCCAGTTTAATGATTCGGTTCTTTTATTGCAGGGCCAGGGCAGCTCAGCTTTGTGCATTGCTTCCGATGTGCTCTGACTATTAATGGGGGGTTTTAACTGAAACAGAAACGGAGAATTGTGTAATGGTCAGGACTGAGGGGGGAGGTGTGGAATGAAGATAAGGTTTATCACGATTGTGTGGCTGAGAAAATGTAACTTACACTTGTACTGATTGGATAGGCAGGGTCCTGGGGGTGAAGAATATGGACAGGTGAGATGCTCTTTTCACTCCTTAATTAACTAATAAAATTAGAGTAGCACTAAATATTCCACTTTATAGATCACAGGTCAGACCTGACCAAGAGTGTTCAGTTGTGGAGATCATATCTAAAGAAGGACATAAATAAATTGCCGATGGTGCAATGCGAACACCATGAAACATTTTAGGAAAGACTAAGGGGCCTATGCAGAGAGCAGCGGTAAGGGGAATAGCGGCATTTTTTGGAGAAAAATGCCTGTAGAAAGGCAGGTACTGGCGAGTTTTAAAAAAAAGCGCCATTTTTTTTTTTTATTTGCAAATTTCGCCGCGCGGCTGGAGAGAACCTAAATCTCTCCAGCGTTGAAAACTGCCGTATTCAGAGAGGCGCGATCGCCATCTAGCGGCTGTTCGCGCCAAAAAAATTGCGCGATTTTCAACATTTTGCTTCTCCAAAAAAATTTGGCAAGAAGCTGGAGCTCGGCGGCCGGTGGGGGAGAAAAAAAAAAAACGCGATTTTTTTCCCACAAGTTTCAACAGCGCGCATATCGCCGGTTGAAACTCTCCATATGCAGACAGGCTTCTAAATGCAGTTTTCGGACCTTTCTGCATATGGAGAAAAAAACTCTGCATTAAAGCTACTTTTTATTCCCCTCTCCAATTTTAAATAGCGCTGCTCGCTGCATGAGGCCCTAAATAACCGTAATATTTACAGCGGGGAGAATGGATAAGGGGATATAATTGAAACTTTCAAATACATAAGAAATTGTAACAAAGTACAGGAGGGATGCAAGTGTCAGAGAAAGAAGTGTTAGAACAAGAAGTCGTGCTCTGAAGCTGGACCGGCAGGTTCATGGGAAATGGGACGAAGAACCTTTTCACGAAAAAGGTAGTGGATTCATGGAGTAGCTTCCCAACAGAGGTGGTAGGGGCTAATAAAGTAAAGAAATGTTACAAAGCTTGGGATTGACATACCGCCATTGTCAATATACAGGCATACCCCGGTTTAAGGACACTCGCGAGTAAGGACATATCGCTCAATAGGCAAACAGCAACTCACGCATGCGCCGGTCAGCACGTCCTGAACAGTAATACCGTCTCCCTACCTGTACCGAAGCTGTGCGCAAGCGGGGAGACTATAGAGCTTGTTACACATGCGTTACTTACATCAGTTATGCACGTATATGATGATTTCAGTACAGTACATGCATCGATAAGTGGGGAAAAGGTAGTGCTTCACTTTAAGTACATTTTCGCTTTACATACATGCTCCGGTCGCAATGCGTACGTTAATGCGGGGTGTGCCTGTGTTACATACATGCTCCGGTCCCATTGCGTACGTTAATGCGGGGTGTGCCTGTGTTACATACATGCTCCGGACCCATTGCGTACGTTAATGCGGGGTATGCCTCTGTTACATACATGCTCCGGTCCCAATGCGTACGTTAATACGGGGTATGCCTGTGTTACATACATGCTCCGGTCCCATTGCGTACGTTAATGCGGGGTGTGCCTGTGTTACATACATGCTCCGGTCCCATTGCGTACGTTTATGCGGGGTATGCCTGTGTTACATACATGCTCCGGTCCCATTGCGTACAGTAATGCGGGCTGTGCCTGTGTTACATAGTTACATACATGCTCCGGTCCCATTGCGTACGTTAATGCGGGGTATGCCTGTGTTACATACATGCTGCGGTCCCATTGGTACGTTAATGCGGGGTGTGTCTGTGTTACATACGTGCTCCGGTCCTATTGCGTACGTTAATGCGGGGTATGCATGTGTTACATACATGCTGCGGTCCCATTGGTACGTTAATGCGGGGTGTGCCTGTGTTACATACATGCTCCAGTCCCATTGCGTACGTTAATGCGGGCTGTGCCTGTGTTACATACATGCTCCGGTCCCATTGCGTACGTTAATGCGGGGTATGCCTGTGTTACATACATGCTCCGGTCCCATTGCGTACGTTAATGCGGGGTGTGCCTGTGTTACATACATGCTCCGGTCCCATTGCGTACGTTAATGCGGGGTGTGCCTGTGTTACATTCATGCTCCGGTCCCATTGCTTACGTTAATGCGGGGTGTGCCTGTGTTACATACATGCTCCGGTCCCATTGCGTACGTTAATGCGGGCTGTGCCTGTGTTACATACATGCTCCGGTCCCATTGCGTACGTTAATGCGGGGTATGCCTGTGTTACATACATGCTCCGGTCCCATTGCGTACGTTAATGCGGGGTGTGCCTGTGTTACATACATGCTCCGGTCCCATTGCGTACGTTAATGCTGGGTGTGCCTGTGTTACATTCATGCTCCGGTCCCATTGCTTACGTTAATGCGGGGTGTGCCTGTGTTACATACATGCTGCGGTCCCATTGCGTACGTTAATGCGGGGTGTGCCTGTGTTACATACATGCTCCGGTCCCATTGCGTACGTTAATGCGGGGTGTGCCTGTGTTACATACATGCTCCGGTCCCATTGCGTACGTTAATGCGGGGTGTGCCTGTGTTACATACATGCTCCGGTCCCATTGCGTACGTTAATGCGGGGTGTGCCTGTGTTACATACATGCTGCGGTCCCATTGCGTACGTTAATGCGGGGTGTGCCTGTGTTACATACATGCTGCGGTCCCATTGCGTACGTTAATGCGGGGTGTGCCTGTGTTACATACATGCTGCGGTCCCATTGCGTACGTTAATGCGGGGTGTGCCTGTGTTACACACATGCTGCGGTCCCATTGCGTACGTAATGCGGGGTGTGCCTGTGTTACATACATGCTGCGGTCCCATTGCGTACGTTAATACGGGGTGTGCCTGTGTTACATACATGCTCCGGTCCCATTGCGTACGTTAATGCGGGGTGTGCCTGTGTTACATACATGCTCCGGTCCCATTGCGTACGTTAATGCGGGGTGTGCCTGTGTTACATACATGCTCCGGTCCCATTGCGTACGTTAATGCGGGGTGTGCCTGTGTTACATACATGCTGCGGTCCCATTGCGTACGTTAATGCGGGGTGTGCCTGTGTTACATACATGCTCCGGTCCCATGCGTACGTTATTGCGGGCTGTGCCTGTGTTACATACATGCTCCGGTCCCATTGCGTACGTTAATGCGGGGTGTGCCTGTGTTACATACATGCTGCGGTCCCATTGCGTACGTTAATGCGGGCTGTGCCTGTGTTACATACATGCTCCGGTCCATTGCGTACGTTAATGCGGGGTGTGCCTGTGTTACCTACATGCGCCGGTCCCATTGCGTACGTTAATGCGGGGTGTGCCTGTTACATACATGCTCCGGTCCCATTGCGTACGTTAATGCGGGGTATGCCTGTGTTACATACATGCGCCGGTCCCATTGCGTACGTTAATGCGGGCTGTGCCTGAGTTACATACATGCTCCGGTCCCATTGCGTACGTTAATGCGGGCTGTGCCTGTGTTACATACATGCTCCGGTCCCATTGCGTACATTAATGCGGGCTGTGCTTGTGTTACATACATGCTGCGGTCCCATTGGGTACGTTAATGCGGGGTGTGCCTGTGTTACATACATGCTCCGGTCCCATTGCGTACGTTAATGCGGGCTGTGCCTGTGTTACATACATGCTGCGGTCCCATTGCGTACGTTAATGCGGGGTGTGCCTGTGTTACATACATGCTCCGGTCCCATTGCGTACGTTAATGCGGGGTGTGCCTGTGTTACATACATGCTGCGGTCCCATTGCGTACGTTAATGCGGGCTGTGCCTGTGTTACATACATGCTGCGGTCCCATTGCGTACGTTAATGCAGGGTGTGCCTGTGTTACACACATGCTCCGGTCCCATTGCGTACGTTAATGCGGGGTATGCCTGTGTTACACACATGCTCCGGTCCCATTGCGTACGTTAATGCGGGGTATGCCTGTGTTACATACATGCTCCGGTCCCATTGCGTACGTTAATGCGGGGTATGCCTGTGTTACACACATGCTCCGGTCCCATTGCGTACGTTAATGCGGGCTGTGCCTGTGTTACATACATGCTCCGGTCCCATTGCGTACGTTAAGGTGGGGTGTGCCTGTGTTACACACATGCTCCGGTCCCATTGCGTACGTTAATGCGGGGTCTGCCTGTGTTACATACATGCTCCGGTCCCATTGCGTACGTTAATGCGGGCTGTGCCTGTGTTACATACATGCTCCGGTCCCATTGCGTACGTTAATGCGGGGTGTGCCTGTGTTACATACATGCTCCGGTCCCATTGCGTACGTTTATGCGTGGTGTGCCTGTGTTACATACATGCTCAGGTCCCATTGCGTACGTTAATGCGGGCTGTGCCTGTGTTACACACATGCTCCGGTCCCATTGCGTACGTTAATGCGGGATATGCCTGTGTTACATACATGCTCCGGTCCCATTGCGTACGTTAATGCGGGGTGTGCCTGTGTTACATACATGCTCCGTTCCCATTGCGTACGTTAATGCGGGGTATGCCTGTGTTACATACATGCTCCGGTCCCATTGCGTACGTTAATGCGGGGTATGCCTGTGTTACACACATGCTCCGGTCCCATTGCGTACGTTAATGCGGGGTATGCCTGTGTTACATACATGCTCCGGTCCCATTGTGTACATTAATGCGGGGTATGCCTGTGTTACACACATGCTCCGGTCCCATTGCGTACGTTAATGCGGGGTATGCCTGTGTTACACACATGCTCCGGTCCCATTGCGTACGTTAATGCGGGCTGTGCCTGTGTTACATACATGCTCCGGTCCCATTGCGTACGTTAATGCGGGGTGTGCCTGTGTACATACATGCTCCGGTCCCATTGCGTACGTTAATGCGGGGTGTGCCTGTGTTACATACATGCTCCGGTCCCATTGCGTATGTTAATGCGGGCTGTGCCTGTGTTACATACATGCTCCGGTCCCATTGCGTACGTTAATGCGGGCTGTGCCTGTGTTACATACATGCTCCGGTCCCATTGCGTACGTTAATGCGGGGTGTGCCTGTGTTACATACATGCTCCGGTCCCATTGCGTACGTTAATGCGGGGTGTGCCTGTGTTACATACATGCTCCGGTCCCATTGCGTACGTTAATGCGGGGTGTGCCTGTGTTACACACATGCTCCGGTCCCATTGCGTACGTTAATGCGGGGTGTGCCTGTGTTACACACATGCTCCGGTCCCATTGCGTACGTTAATACGGGCTGTGCCTGTGTTACATACATGCTCCGGTCCCATTGCGTACGTTAATGCGGGCTGTGCCTGTGTTACATACATGCTCCGGTCCCATTGCGTACGTTAATGCGGGGTGTGCCTGTGTTACATACATGCTCTGGTCCCATTGCGTACGTTAATGCGGGGTTTGCCTGTGTTACATACATGCTCCGGTCCCATTGCGTACGTTAATGCGGGCTGTGCCTGTGTTACACACATGCTCCGGTCCCATTGCGTACGTTAATGCGGGGTGTGCCTGTGTTACACACATGCTGCGGTCCCATTGCGTACGTTAATGCGGGGTGTGCCTGTGTTACATACATGCTGCGGTCCCATTGCGTACGTTAATGCGGGGTGTGCCTGTGTTACATACATGCTGCGGTCCCATTGCGTACGTTAATGCGGGGTGTGCCTGTGTTACACACATGCTGCGGTCCCATTGCGTACGTAATGCGGGGTGTGCCTGTGTTACATACATGCTGCGGTCCCATTGCGTACGTTAATACGGGGTGTGCCTGTGTTACATACATGCTCCGGTCCCATTGCGTACGTTAATGCGGGGTGTGCCTGTGTTACATACATGCTCCGGTCCCATTGCGTACGTTAATGCGGGGTGTGCCTGTGTTACATACATGCTCCGGTCCCATTGCGTACGTTAATGCGGGGTGTGCCTGTGTTACATACATGCTGCGGTCCCATTGCGTACGTTAATGCGGGGTGTGCCTGTGTTACATACATGCTCCGGTCCCATGCGTACGTTATTGCGGGCTGTGCCTGTGTTACATACATGCTCCGGTCCCATTGCGTACGTTAATGCGGGGTGTGCCTGTGTTACATACATGCTGCGGTCCCATTGCGTACGTTAATGCGGGCTGTGCCTGTGTTACATACATGCTCCGGTCCATTGCGTACGTTAATGCGGGGTGTGCCTGTGTTACCTACATGCGCCGGTCCCATTGCGTACGTTAATGCGGGGTGTGCCTGTTACATACATGCTCCGGTCCCATTGCGTACGTTAATGCGGGGTATGCCTGTGTTACATACATGCGCCGGTCCCATTGCGTACGTTAATGCGGGCTGTGCCTGAGTTACATACATGCTCCGGTCCCATTGCGTACGTTAATGCGGGCTGTGCCTGTGTTACATACATGCTCCGGTCCCATTGCGTACATTAATGCGGGCTGTGCTTGTGTTACATACATGCTGCGGTCCCATTGGGTACGTTAATGCGGGGTGTGCCTGTGTTACATACATGCTCCGGTCCCATTGCGTACGTTAATGCGGGCTGTGCCTGTGTTACATACATGCTGCGGTCCCATTGCGTACGTTAATGCGGGGTGTGCCTGTGTTACATACATGCTCCGGTCCCATTGCGTACGTTAATGCGGGGTGTGCCTGTGTTACATACATGCTGCGGTCCCATTGCGTACGTTAATGCGGGCTGTGCCTGTGTTACATACATGCTGCGGTCCCATTGCGTACGTTAATGCAGGGTGTGCCTGTGTTACACACATGCTCCGGTCCCATTGCGTACGTTAATGCGGGGTATGCCTGTGTTACACACATGCTCCGGTCCCATTGCGTACGTTAATGCGGGGTATGCCTGTGTTACATACATGCTCCGGTCCCATTGCGTACGTTAATGCGGGGTATGCCTGTGTTACACACATGCTCCGGTCCCATTGCGTACGTTAATGCGGGCTGTGCCTGTGTTACATACATGCTCCGGTCCCATTGCGTACGTTAAGGTGGGGTGTGCCTGTGTTACACACATGCTCCGGTCCCATTGCGTACGTTAATGCGGGGTCTGCCTGTGTTACATACATGCTCCGGTCCCATTGCGTACGTTAATGCGGGCTGTGCCTGTGTTACATACATGCTCCGGTCCCATTGCGTACGTTAATGCGGGGTGTGCCTGTGTTACATACATGCTCCGGTCCCATTGCGTACGTTTATGCGTGGTGTGCCTGTGTTACATACATGCTCAGGTCCCATTGCGTACGTTAATGCGGGCTGTGCCTGTGTTACACACATGCTCCGGTCCCATTGCGTACGTTAATGCGGGATATGCCTGTGTTACATACATGCTCCGGTCCCATTGCGTACGTTAATGCGGGGTGTGCCTGTGTTACATACATGCTCCGTTCCCATTGCGTACGTTAATGCGGGGTATGCCTGTGTTACATACATGCTCCGGTCCCATTGCGTACGTTAATGCGGGGTATGCCTGTGTTACACACATGCTCCGGTCCCATTGCGTACGTTAATGCGGGGTATGCCTGTGTTACATACATGCTCCGGTCCCATTGTGTACATTAATGCGGGGTATGCCTGTGTTACACACATGCTCCGGTCCCATTGCGTACGTTAATGCGGGGTATGCCTGTGTTACACACATGCTCCGGTCCCATTGCGTACGTTAATGCGGGCTGTGCCTGTGTTACATACATGCTCCGGTCCCATTGCGTACGTTAATGCGGGGTGTGCCTGTGTACATACATGCTCCGGTCCCATTGCGTACGTTAATGCGGGGTGTGCCTGTGTTACATACATGCTCCGGTCCCATTGCGTATGTTAATGCGGGCTGTGCCTGTGTTACATACATGCTCCGGTCCCATTGCGTACGTTAATGCGGGCTGTGCCTGTGTTACATACATGCTCCGGTCCCATTGCGTACGTTAATGCGGGGTGTGCCTGTGTTACATACATGCTCCGGTCCCATTGCGTACGTTAATGCGGGGTGTGCCTGTGTTACATACATGCTCCGGTCCCATTGCGTACGTTAATGCGGGGTGTGCCTGTGTTACACACATGCTCCGGTCCCATTGCGTACGTTAATGCGGGGTGTGCCTGTGTTACACACATGCTCCGGTCCCATTGCGTACGTTAATACGGGCTGTGCCTGTGTTACATACATGCTCCGGTCCCATTGCGTACGTTAATGCGGGCTGTGCCTGTGTTACATACATGCTCCGGTCCCATTGCGTACGTTAATGCGGGGTGTGCCTGTGTTACATACATGCTCTGGTCCCATTGCGTACGTTAATGCGGGGTTTGCCTGTGTTACATACATGCTCCGGTCCCATTGCGTACGTTAATGCGGGCTGTGCCTGTGTTACACACATGCTCCGGTCCCATTGCGTACGTTAATGCGGGGTGTGCCTGTGTTACATACATGCTGTGGTCCCATTGCGTACGTTAATCCGGGGTGTGCCTGTGTTACATACATGCTCCGGTCCCATTGCGTACGTTAATGCGGGCTGTGCCTGTGTTACATACATGCTGCGGTCCCATTGCGTACGTTAATGCGGTGTGTGCCTGTGTTACACACATGCTCCGGTCCCATTGCGTACGTTAATGCGGGTTGTGCCTGTGTTACATACATGCTCCGGTCCCATTGCGTACGTTAATGCGGGTGTGCCTGTGTTACACACATGCTCCGGTCCCATTGCGTACGTTAATGCGGGCTGTGCCTGTGTTACACACATGCTCCGGACCCATTGCGTACGTTAATGCGGGCTGTGCCTATGTTACATACATGCTCCGGTCCCATTGCGTACGTTAATGCGGGGTGTGCCTGTGTTACATACATGCTCCGGTCCCATTGCGTACGTTAATGCGGGCTGTGCCTGTGTTACACACATGCTGCGGTCCCATTGCGTACGTTAATGCGGGGTGTGCCTGTGTTACATACATGCTCCGGTCCCATTGCGTACGTTAATGCGGGGTGTGCCTGTGTTACATACATGCTCCGGTCCCATTGCGTACGTTAATGCGGAGTGTGCCTGTGTTACATACATGCTCCGGTCCCATTGCGTACGTTAATGCGGGCTGTGCCTGTGTTACATACATGCTCCGGTCCCATTGCGTACGTTAATGCGGGGTGTGCCTGTGTTACATACATGCTCCGGTCCCATTGCGTACGTTAATGCGGGGTGTGCCTGTGTTACATACGTGCTCCGGTCCCATTGCGTACGTTAATGCGGGGTGTGCCTGTGTTACATACGTGCTCCGGTCCCATTGCGTACGTTAATGCGGGGTGTGCCTGTGTTACATACGTGCTCCGGTCCCATTACGTACGTTAATGCGGGCTGTGCCTGTGTTACATACATGCTCTGGTCCCATTGCGTACGTTAATGCGGTGTGTGCCTGTGTTACATACATGCTCCGGTCCCATTGCGTACGTTAATGCGGGGTGTGCCTGTGTTACATACATGCTCCGGTCCCATTGCGTACGTTAATGCGGGGTGTGCCTGTGTTACATACATGCTCCGGTCCCATTGCGTACGTTAATGCGGGGTGTGCCTGTGTTACATACATGCTCCGGTCCCATTGCGTACGTTAATGCGGGGTGTGCCTGTGTTACATACATGCTCCGGTCCCATTGCGTACGTTAATGCGGGGTGTGCCTGTGTTACATACATGCTGCGGTCCCATTGCGTACGTTAATGCGGGGTGTGCCTGTGTTACATACATGCTCCGGTTCCACTGCGTACGTTAATGCGGGGTGTGCCTGTGTTACACACATGCTCCGGTCCCATTGCGTACGTTAATGCGGGGTGTGCCTGTGTTACACACATGCTCCGGTCCCACTGCGTACGTTAATGCGGGCTGTGCCTGTTTTACATACATGCTCCGGTCCCATTGCGTACGTTAATGCGGGGTGTGCCTGTGTTACATACATGCTCCGGTCCCATTGCGTACGTTAATGCGGGGTGTGCCTGTGTTACATACATGCTCTGGTCCCATTGCGTACGTTAATGCGGGGTGTGCCTGTGTTACATACATGCTGCGGTCCCATTGCGTACGTTAATGTGGGGTGTGCCTGTGTTACATACATGCTCCGGTCCCACTGCGTACGTTAATGCGGGCTGTGCCTGTGTTACATACATGCTCCTGTCCCATTGCGTACGTTAATGCGGGCTGTGCCTGTGTTACACACATGCTCCGGTCCCATTGCGTACGTTAATGCGGGCTGTGCCTGTGTTACACACATGCTCCGGTCCCATTGCGTACGTTAATGCGGGGTGTGCCTGTGTTACACACATGCTCCGGTCCCACTGCGTACGTTAATGCGGGGTGTGCCTGTGTTACACACATGCTCCGGTCCCACTGCGTACGTTAATGCGGGCTGTGCCTGTGTTACACACATGCTCCGGTCCCATTGCGTACGTTAATGCGGGCTGTGCCTGTGTTACATACATGCTCTGGTCCCATTGCGTACGTTAATGCGGGGTGTGCCTGTGTAACATACGTGCTCCGGTCCCACTGCGTACGTTAATGCGGGCTGTGCCTGTGTTACACACATGCTCCGGTCCCATTGCGTACGTTAATGCGGGGTGTGCCTGTGTTACATACGTGCTCCGGTCCCACTGCGTACGTTAATGCGGGCTGTGCCTGTGTTACACACATGCTCCGGTCCCACTGCGTACGTTAATGCGGGGTGTGCCTGTGTTACACACATGCTCCGGTCCCACTGCGTACGTTAATGCGGGCTGTGCCTGTGTTACACACATGCTCCGGTCCCATTGCGTACGTTAATGCGGGCTGTGCCTGTGTTACATACATGCTCTGGTCCCATTGCGTACGTTAATGCGGGGTGTGCCTGTGTAACATACGTGCTCCGGTCCCACTGCGTATGTTAATGCGGGGTGTGCCTGTGTTACACACATGCTGCGGTCCCATTGCGTACGTTAATGCGGGGTGTGCCTGTGTTACATACGTGCTCCGGTCCCACTGCGTACGTTAATGCGGGCTGTGCCTGTGTTACACACATGCTCCGGTCCCACTGCGTACGTTAATGCGGGGTGTGCCTGTGTTACACACATGCTCCGGTCCCACTGCGTACGTTAATGCGGGCTGTGCCTGTGTTACACACATGCTCCGGTCCCATTGCGTACGTTAATGCGGGCTGTGCCTGTGTTACACACATGCTCCGGTCCCATTGCGTACGTTAATGCGGGGTGTGCCTGTGTTACACACATGCTCCGGTCCCACTGCGTACGTTAATGCGGGGTATGCCTGTATAAGGAAATCAGAAATGAAATGGTGTCTGAGGTATTACAGCATGTATTGCAGGGAAATGGGCTGACCAAGCTGGTTCTTGACTGTGTCCCATTGTACGATTTTAGCAGAGACTGGTTTGTGACGGCGCGATGGCGGCCCGGATGGATTAACGCCGTGGAAGGTCCGAACAGACACTGTCCCCAGCGCCACAGACTTTTGCTCCTTCGTCCGCGATGCTGGGGACGGTCAGTCCTACTGCACCTGTGTCATTAAGAGATTTGGGAGCTTTTGAGATGCTCATGTAACCTACGCCCATGAAATACAGTATGCTCATGTTCACCCAAAAGAATGCGCCATTTAAATGAGCCGCTGGGGAGGAGAGGCATGCGCACCCTACCAGGTGTTGCTTATTTCACCGCTCTCTCTGGATCCCCAGTAACAGTGGAGCTTGGAGTCCGGCTGTCCTTATGTTACCAGATAATGAGGACATTTTACTGACACAATGGACGAGGGGTGGCCAACTCGAGTCCTCAAGGGCTACCAAGAGCTCAGATTGTAAGGATATCCCTGCTTCAGCACAGGTGGCTCAATCAGTAGCTCTGTCAATGACTGCACCACCTGTGCTGAAGCAGGGATATACTTCAAACCTGGCCTCTTGGTGGCCCTTGAGGACTGGAGTTGGTCTCTCCTGCAGTAGATAAAATGCTACTTCAGGCTGTGCTTCAGTATAAAGTTTATGAGCAGTATTTTGGGGGGGGAGGGGATTATGTGTTCGGATTGAAGCTGGTTTACTGTATAAAATTAAAAAGATAACAACCTCTCCCAATGTGGAATATGCACGAGGATATCCCTGATACCGTATGCTTAGGGCATGTGGGTAATAGAGCATTCTGCAGGAACTGTGAGCGTGCATTACAGGGGCTGTGCTTTGGAATTAGAAGTGGATTAGAGGCACATCCCTTGACATGGCGTGGCTTGTTATTACACTCAATGAATTGGACACATTAGTGTTTCATCTGTAGTACTCAAGCCGTCCTTAAGTTAAAGAGACACGAGTCGGGAGCTAAAATGAGGTTCACTTGTACAGTACACAGTATATGCCGACTGCTGGGCACTTATCCGTAGCACTATCTGGAGATAGGCACATTTATTCCGGCATAGATAACGTGAAACACGTCTGCAATGGACAATCCTTGGTTAGAATATAAACTTGTGTCTTTCTGTAATGAATATCATTACATTTCTGTTACAGATATGATAAACATTGGCACCCATGGAAGTTCCTCCGAGTATCAGACTTTTTATTGCAAGCTCTTGGGATTAGACATCTGCTTACACCAGGGGTAGCCAACTTCAGTCCTCAAGATCCCCCCAACAGATCAGGTTTTCTGGAGATCCCTGCTTCAGCGCAGGTGGTGCAGTCTTCAACTGAGCCACTTATTGAGCCATCAGTGCTGAAGAAGGGATATCCTGAAACCTACCTTGAGGACTGGAGTTGGCCACCCCTGGCGTACGCTATGTTGCGTCCTTGACGCTGTTATTCCTGTATGGTCTTTTGTCTTGTCTGCTGAGTTTTACAATGTCTTCATGCTTTCAGAGTGAGGCTCCGAGCGTCTGATTGCAATGATTATTACTTCTCCCTTACCCGCCCATAAATGATGTTTGTAAATTGAGATAGTAAAACGCCACTTGATCTGTCAGTCCAATATAAGCGTGAAATATTCATTTTCAATCCTGCCTGCCTCACTCTGCTTCTGATCCTGACCCTGACATCCTATCTGATTAAAAGTTTTAGTATTCATATTATTTACTAGGGACACATTATTGAGAGGATGCTTTGCAAAATCTGAGCTCAAAAGCCGTTTTTCCTAAGCCATAGATTTCTTCTGTGTGTAAAGAGAATGCTCCCAGACATATATGCATTAGCAAATCATTTGATCAGAAAGATGATGTGAGTTCTCTTTATCAAGAAACACAGATGGCTATTTGCTATAAAAGTAATGTTAGACGAAGCATTTTATCAATGTCCCTTAGTCTGTGAAGTCCTTCCCTCATTGTTTGGGAAGATTTAAGCACCATTCATTTAAATAGTCTAAATCTTCCTAAGCAGGAGGTAGGCGGTTTTACAGCATATTTAACTGGGACATCAGTTCTAATCAATGAAAATGTGAGACATTTTTGCTGATGTTCATGACCCAGAAAAAAAAGGGAAATTGCCAAAAAAAGGTCTCCAAGCATTAGAATCAACGTGCAAGGTGACAGTGCTTAATATACTCATTACTCATGGAGACTGTGATGGCAGATACAATAGATTTGTTCAAAAAAGGTTGGACATCTTTTTTAGAAAGCAAAGGTATACAGGGATATACCAAATAAGTAAACATGGGAAGGATGTTGATCCAGGGAGTCATCCGATTGCCAATTCTTGGAGTCAGAAAGGAATTTATTTTTCCCCTTATGAGATATCATTGGATGATATGTCACTGGGGTTTTTTGTTTGCCTTCCTCTGTATCAATATACTGTAAATACAAATATAGGATAAGTATCTGCCCTCTAAATTTAGCATAAGTTGAACTTGATGGACGTATGTATTTTTTCAAACTCAACTATGTAACAATATATCCTGCCATTTTGCAAAATGTATGAAATTTGCAACATTTTACTATGATCTTGTGAAAATGTTTTTTTTTTCATGAATCTCCAAACGATGGAAACTTTCACAAAGATGCAAAAATGTAAGAAAAATTTGTGAAAAAATTCACACATCTACTAATTTATTACTATGCTATTCTGCACCTATTTTTCACAGCCAAGTTATCTTGTGACTTTGGGGAGGAAATATGAAATCATAAGGTGACACAAATTATAACCACACTTATATGCAGCATATTTCTGTGTCTACTCATTGGGTGCCTATAGACGTATATGCCACATCATGGGGATTGGTACTCAAGCTGCAACATGATATCATATTTTGTAGGGGAGATCGCATTCTGCGTTCCTGAGGAGTTGCTGTGAAGCGCAGAACGCGCCGGACACCTCCCCTTCCATCACTTCATCAGTGGTGGAGCAATCGTGATCATGTGTACCGGAAGGGGGAGTGTCCCTTTGGCACTCAAAGGGCATTAATTCTCTTTGTACACCAGCTTGTGACTCAGGGAGTGTCAGAAGGAGGAGTTACATGGCACATACATGTATATTCTAATGAGATTACATGACACTGCATCTTAGTGAAGGGTTTCCTTTCTTGTTTTTTTCCCCGTTGTACGAACATCTCTGGCTCATGATCGAGGTCACATGTATGAAACTTGGTTACAAGCAGAAAACGCTGACGTCTATCACAGGAAACGCTGTCGTCTATCACAGAAAACGCTGACGTCTATCACAGAAAACGCTGACGTCTATCACAGAAAACGCTGACGTCTATCACAGGAAACGCTGACGTCTATCACAGAAAACGCTGACGTCTATCACAGAAAACGCTGACGTCTATCACAGGAAACGCTGCCTTCTATCACAGGAAACGCTGCCGTCTATCACAGGAAACGCTGACGTCTATCACAGAAAACGCTGACGTCTATCACAGGAAACGCTGACATCTATCACAGGAAACGCTGACATCTATCACAGAAAACGCTGACGTCTATCACAGGAAACGCTGCCGTACACTAAAGGATACACACCAAACGTGGTGGAAAACTTGTAGACCCAACATTTAAATTCCCTGAGCTTGAATTGGTTTAATAAACCCATACCAGCACATGCCAGTCTCCAGTGCTACCAGGCGAAGGCTTTGGGCTGCTAACAGAGAAAGAAAGAAGGAAGATTGAAAATAATTTGAATGGAGTGAGACAAGGCATGAATGACTATCTGGGCAGAGCAGCAATGTCTCCAAAGATCTGCTTTCATTAGGCTAGAAAGACAACCAATCAAGGTAGAAGCAGAGTGAAGCCTGTTATAACTCTAATAGCCTGACCATCTATCTGACCACAGGGACCAGCGCTGCTTTTCTGCGACCTGGAGCTGCTTGAGAATGAAACCTCATAGGAAACTGTATAAAACGTGAGCATAAAATGAAGTCACTTTTTGGCACAGCTGTGGCAGGTGCGAGTCACAAATGTTTTTATGACAAACTGTAAAAACATATATTATGCATATAACTAAAAATACTGGGAATGTACAAGTGTCCAATTAACTACAGTATACAAACAACATTCAGTATGAAAAGAGATTAAAACGATACCACGTTTCTTCTGACCATCTTTAATCATTTCAGTCCCAGAGGGACTTGTAACCCATTATACCCAGTACTCGCTGGGTAAAAAGAATCACATTTTAAAATGATACGTTTCACAAACCCTTGAATTATCGTGTATTTATTTAGTATGTTCTAATATAATGTTGTATAATATCTGTTAGAGATTGTTGTGTGGTATAACATTTAAGCATCTAGAATGTGTACATCATCATGCAATTATGTGCGTATAGTAACAACTTTAAATGGTGCAGCATATATTCATTTTATTTACAAAAAAAAGGGCATTCACAGAATAGGAACAAACAAGTACGTTCTACCAAAAACATGATGCTGTGATATTTGTGAACCGCAAAGTAACATCCCACAAACCTGTCTTACCCCATTATCTCTTAGCAGACAATTCTTCCACTGCCGCCAGGGATTCTGGGTAATGACAGCACTCAGTGCGTCACTTATCAATTTTAACATGCGTCCCTATAAGCTTAAGCCTGACGCATTACACAGCTTTTCAGCACAGCCTGGGTTAAAGGAGTGCCTGGCCAGCAAACCTATTCCCGGACAGCTGTTTCAACCTAAATCTGGGGGCAACTTGAGTCTTTGCAGGGCATTTTCTCTAACTCATATTACATAATGTAAAGTTACATGTTGGCCCTTCCAATTTCTATTATTATAAAAGATGAATGAGAAGCTCAGCTAAATTTGCTGAGCATTACTCAGTAGATACTGTACATAATTTAGAGATTACATTGAAAGAGGAGGTACCACCATGACGAACTCCCTTGTCAATTGATGATCAGAGGAATGTTGGGTCTACAAGCCATCAATGGGTACGTTTCATGCTTCTAAAAATACTAACTGGAACTTACAATTAATAGATACATTGAGATTGCATATGTGGGTCCTGATTACTATTACTTTATTTATCAAGATAACTATTTGGAGGGAAGAATAAAAAATAAGAACAATAATACTTGTACAGTATATTGTAGTTTCCTCTGAATTTACCTTTTGTAACGGGTGCTCACCAGAAATGGGACCGCGAGGTTGAGGTGGGGATGTTGGTAACCACCGACCTACAACCGGGCAAGCACGTTCGGAGTGAAGGTCGTGTAGCCGGGTCAGGGTAGGAGAGGTCAGAATGGTCGTGGTACTCGCCGTGGTCTAGGGTTGGAGAAATCGGACGGTCGTAGTGCGGAGCCGGGGTCCAGGAGTAGAGAAGGTAGAAGTCCAATTGCAAGCCGAAGTCAGGGGTCAGAGAAGGTGGAGGTCCAGGTACTAGCCGAGGTCAAAACAGGAGCGAGAAAAACAAGACAAGTTCAGGCAAGGTAACAGCAGGGCAGCAGGGTGCTTTGGGGCAAGCTCTTTGTCACATAAACAGAGGTTTATGCTCAGCCAAATTGGAGGAGGACATGGTGAGTATAAATAGGGCAATAGCAGGTTAGTACAAGGCTGCGGGATAATGAATGAGAACCGCCCCTCAGATGTATTCAGTCCACCGATAGGTAGGGGACGGGAGAAGAGCTGGTGTAGAATAATTGTTGAGAGCCAGACTTCTTAGGGCGGCACCTGGGCGTAACTTTTTTGTGATGCGCATCACCCGTGATGTCACGGGGGTTGAGCCTGAGCGTGATACGTGCGGTGTCCCCCAGCCTGGTAGCGCGACGCGCGCCACCCGTTTCATCACGGGACGCGTCACGGGGCGGAGCGTGAGCGCGGTGCGTGCGGTGTCCCCCAGTCTTGTAGCACAACACACGTCTCTCGTCACGGGGTCGGAGCCGAGGCCCAATTCTCACACCTTTGTCTTTACACAGAATATTTAATTCATGCTATAAGAATATCTCCAACACCACATTTTACGCTTTCACACTCATGACATAAACCCTATTGATACGCACCATGAGTCGACAAAGTTGACCGTTTGGACACCTGATACTCTTGCAAGGGTTCCTGACCACTGGATGACAGCTTGTACTCCCGTGGATTGGATCTTGATGGGTAGTTCTCTGCTTGACCACTCAGAAATCCTAATGCAAATTCCCTTGGCAATTCTTGGTAATTCAAGACCTGTTAAGAGCAGATATACTGTAATTTCTGGCTGGCTCGCCAAAAATAAGAAATGTAATGGACACAAAAACGAGATGACAGCTAACTCCTTTCTCTTCAAACAATCATTTCGTTTGTTTATGCACAACGTTAGACAGCAGCATGGCCGCGATGTTACTGTACTTAGTGGAATATAAAATATTCAACTAAAATAGTTTTGCATATTACAGTAAGACTGTGAGAGAGTGTGCCAGTGCTATGTAGAAAGGGACTCACTGATTTATGCACTTTCACACTTGCTAAAACACACCTCTTCTACACAACACGTGGAGAGACACTATACTTGTAAACACAACTAAGATACCCGGGAAATTAGCTAATTTGAATATGCAAGTCTCCTCTCTTCTCTACATTAATGACAAACTTTCACATATCCGGTTCACATTGATACACATTCTTAGAAATTAATTCAGTCTGTGCCAGTCATCAGCTTCCCACGTCTCAATCCAACGACCTTGCCGCCCCTGTGAATTGCAAATTGTCCTCTTTACACATTCTTATCCTTTCAGTACGGTATATCCATGAAGCTCTTGGCAACTGTTACGCAGTACCTTGGAGATGAGGCCATATATAGAACGGCAAAGCTTAGTCATTTGTAGCACCATTAACCCTTTAGGCCATGTTTGGAAAGTTATGTCCATAAGTGGTCCAGCAGGCTAAGGTCCAGCTTTGAATGAATAGTTTCAAGTTATAATCCGCATATATGTGTGTGGGTCCTGACAGAGATCACTAATTTTATAACCCCTTAGTGGCTGGGGACTTTTGAGAGCACACCAGGCGGGGGAAAAAAGGAATTGGTTTCCAAATTCTTCTCACGTCCATTTGAAATGGGAGTCAAAGACTGAGCCACTGATTGAGCATATAACTCCCCCAGCGCCCCCCGCCCCCCCAGATCCAGCATTAACTACCAATCAAAATAATGTCTACCACCCAATTAGGGTGTGATATTCTGCAAATGTCGCTCCCTGAATCCGCCCGCAGGAATCTTTTTATCTATGATATCAATCTGTGTTATGCTCAGCTGCTCTATCGAGGTACTAACCCCATTGTCTCAGGTGTCCGCTGCCACCTACGATTACTCGAATACGGTGGTCGCGGCACCGGATGGTTAATGTTGGGGGGGTGGGGGGGTGCCATTCGAAAGCGTGGAACCCCCACAGCGTGATAACGGCTGACAGTGTCTCCCGTGCCACAGACTTTTGCTTCTCTTTATACGTTGGAGCTCTATATATAACAGTAATAAATCTCCCCGTGCCGAAGACACCAGGAGATATATTGTAAGCACCGCAATACATTTTCCCATGGCAGCACTTTATCTAAAAACAAGATATTATTATTTCTTTTTTTTTTTTTGCATTATTTTTTCAGGTACATCAGCATTGCTGTGCTAAGTAATGAGATGAGGATTTAATTGCATGTTTGATTTTGAAATTGAATCCTATTCAATTAGTTTAACATACTGTAATTAATAGCAAGGCATTTCCCTGTGTTTGCTCTCTACTATCCGGGGATTTCATTATTACCGGGTTACGTGGAAGCCGGCTCTGTAGACACGAGGCGCATGGCTATAGATTACAACACCTTCATTAATGTTTGCGATACATTTTTAATCAAGAAATGACTTGACACTGTGGCTGGTGGGGCGTTGGAGTGGATCCGGGCGAGGTGCCTGCTCCCCTCCTGTCGGCAGTACTGCAAGCCCTCCCCTCCCTCTCTCTAATACTCCCCTGTGTGTGTCTCTCCCCCACACTCACTCTCCCACTCTCTCCCACTTTCCCTCTCTCACTTTCCTTCTCCCCCCTCTCTCACTCACCCCTCGAGTCCTCACTGCAGTCCTTAAGAGCTACCAACATGCCAGGGTTTCTGGATATCCCCGCTTCAGCACAGGTGGCTCATTCAAAGAGCCTGCTTCAGCACAGGTGACTCAATCAGTGGCTCAGTTGAGGACTGCACCACTGATTGAGCCACCTGTGCTGAAGCAGGGATATCCTGAAAACCTGATCTGTTGGTAGTTCTTGAAGACTGGAGTTGGCCGCCCCTGCACTAAGTTCTATGAAGAATTACAGTGTTTGAAGGTGGTGTATATGACCAAGTTTAAAAAACCATTGCTAATACAGAATATCTAGATCCCAGCACATACTCTATTGTCGTTTCTTTTTTTAAAGGAATAGTGATGTTTGTCATTTAATAACTCAGGCCTTCTATATTACTGGCATGCTTTAAGTTATGAGCCACTACCAACATGTGGTGGTGATTGTGTGGTGGTGGTTGTGTGGTGGTGGTTGTGTGGTTGTGGTAGTTGTGTGGTGGTGGTGATTGGGTGGTGGTGGTGATTGGGTGGTGGTTGGGTGGTGGTGGTTGTGTTGTGGTTGTGTGGTGGTTGTGGTTGGGTGATGGTGGTTGTGTGGTGGTTGTATAATGGGGTTTGGGTGGTGGTGGTGTGGTTTTGGTGGTGGTGGTTGTGTGGCTGTGGTGGTTGTTGTGGCTGTAGTGGCTGTGGTGGTTTGTGGTGGTGGTTGTGTAGTGGTGGTGGGAGGTACAGATAAACAACAAAAAACAAAGCCCAAAGCTACATCCAATATGACAAAAATACACAGTGAAATACCTATTTAGTTAACCCTTTGGCCAAAGCGTTATAAGCCTGCTAGCCACATCAAGACATGACCATTAGCAGGTCCTAACACTACCTGACTGGAAATGACCCTTTTTCAAGAGATAGATAGGTATTTTTGGCATATTGGATGTAGCTTTGGGATTTTGTTTTTTGTTGTATACATTTAGCCACGCCCACTAGCACTCCTTTTGACACTTATGTACATATATATATATTACAGGCAGTCCTCGGTTATCCAACGGAATCCATTGTGGAAGTAGCGTTTGGTCATTGTTGGGTTCCTTAGAGCTTGCTGGGTATCTGTCGGAGGCACAGATAGCAAAAAAGGAGGAGGGGAAGGAGGTAAGTTAGGCTACGGCCCCGTGTCGGCTGCTGCACGTGCATCTGGCAGGCTGGTGGCGCGTGCAGCTGTGTAAACCGCGATCTCCGGTCTGTGGCTGAGCTGCAAAAGATTGCGACGGGGGTCGTGGCAGGGAGGCGCCCATGACATCATCTGGCTGGTTCGTCCTCATTGGCTGAACCGCCGGGGGGCGTGGCCAGCGCTCCGTCGCCAGTTCTAAAGACAATGTTCTTCTCTTCAGAAAATCTAGTTGAGCAACATGGCAGCAAATTGTGCGCCATGGCAGCTAGTGGGCCCGGCCCCATTGACGGGCGGTTAATGTTCCTGCAGCGCACGCCACAGCGCGCGCTGCAGCATGTACTGGGGACCTAGCCATAGGTGTAATACATACACAGCGGGAACAGGTAATAACTATCACAATAGACAACTCAAGGTAAGTATCTTCATATAGTATCTTCTTTCAAACGCAGAGTTAAGTCTGAAGAGTTCGTTTATGCTGAAACCACAGAGCTGCCATATTTGAAGAGCTTCTTCTTTTTTTTAATTGAGCAGTACGCTAATCAATGTTTCCGTGATCATAACCTCTCCCACCCTGTGACTAATGGATCAACCACATTTTAAGGGTGATAGCAGATTGGGTTTTTTCGGCTGATAAATCCGAACAGTTGTTACATGGGACGGTACCGTTACATGAGATTGTATGATTACATGGGACGGTACCATTACATGAGATTGTATGATTACATGGGACGGTACCATTCATGAGATTGTATGATTACATGGGACGGTACCATTATATTGGACTATATTACTGGGCCCTTGTGGTGTTCATCATGAGCACTTGCTCATTTGCTAGGGTCAGATTGGGGGGGGAGGCAGCTGCGATGTTGCAGCCAGCCCGAGATTGGCACAGAAGTAGAGCCCCCCCATCCGTTGCTGGCATCCAGGCACCAGCCGCATCATGTGACCACGCCAGGAGCGATCACATGACGTGGATGTGCTGGAGTGCCCCCAGACTCACGGCAATATCAAGGTTACAGTAGCAATGCCAGTGAGAATATAGAAAATACACATTTCTTGTGTTGATAAGGGCACCATATCTCTGTGCTATTGATACTGACGGACAATAACAAGCCCCCCTCCCACATTTTAAAGGGTGCTCTGTTTTCTTCCCCTCGTACGTGTTCTCTGCTTCCAAAAATCAATGATTTTCCAATCAATTCTCAGAACTTATTCCGTTTGCTTGATGCCCAATGAGATGGCTCAATCGGGCTATAAAGCTGCGGGGAACATGTGTGACATCAAAGCAGGGGCGGCCAACTCCAGTTCTCAAGGGCCACCAACAGATCAGGTTTTTAGGTTATCCCTGCTTCAGCACAGGTGGCTCAATCAGTGGTTCAGTTGTTGACTGATCCACTGATCAAGCCACCTGTGCTGAAGCAGGGATAGCCCTAATACCTGGCCTGTTGGTGGCCCTTGAAGACTGGAGTTGGCCGCCCCTGTACTAAAGCAACTGAAATGCTATTTGAGCTTGCGTGAGCCCTGGCCTTCCCTCTGTTACTAGGGTGCCCTGTGAGCGTGAGCCCCGGCTTTCCCTCTGTTACTAGGGTGCCCTGTGAGCGTGAGCCCTGGCCTTCCCTCTGTTACTAGGGTGCCCTGTGAGCGTGAGCCCCGGCCTTCCCTCTGTTACTAGGGTGCCCTGTGAGCGTGAGCCCTGGCCTTCCCTCTGTTACTAGGGTGCCCTGTGAGCGTGAGCCCTGGCCTTCCCTCTGTTACTAGGGTGCCATGTGAGCGTGAGCCCCGGCTTTCCCTCTGTTACTAGGGTGCCCTGTGAGCGTGAGCCCTGGCCTTCCCTCTGTTACTAGGGTGCCCTGTGAGCGTGAGCCCTGGCCTTCCCTCTGTTACTAGGGTGCCCTGTGAGCGTGAGCCCTGGCCTTCCCTCTGTTACTAGGGTGCCATGTGAGCGTGAGCCCTGGCCTTCCCTCTGTTACTAGGGTGCCCTGTGAGCGTGAGCCCTGGCCTTCCCTCTGTTACTAGGGTGCCCTGTGAGCGTGAGCCCTGGCCTTCCCTCTGTTACTAGGGTGCCCTGTGAGCGTGAGCCCCGGCTTTCCCTCTGTTACTAGGGTGCCCTGTGAGCGTGAGCCCTGGCCTTCACTCTGTTACTAGGGTGCCCTGTGAGCGTGAGCCCTGGCCTTCCCTCTGTTACTAGGGTGCCCTGTGAGCGTGAGCCCTGGCCTTCCCTCTGTTACTAGGGTGCCCTGTGAGCATGAGCCCTGGCCTTCCCTCTGTTACTAGGGTGCCCTGTGAGCGTGAGCCCCAGCTTTCCCTCTGTTACTAGGGTGCCCTGTGAGCGTGAGCCCCGGCTTTCCCTCTGTTACTAGGGTGCCCTGTGAGCGTGAGCCCTGGCCTTCCCTCTGTTACTAGGGTGCCCTGTGAGCGTGAACTCTGGCCTTCCCTCTGTTACTAGGGTGCCCTGTGAGCGTGAGCCCTGGCCTTCCCTCTGTTACTAGGGCGCCCTGTGAGCGTGAACCCTGGCCTTCCCTCTTTTACTAGGTCCCTCTTGCAGTGAATACTTTAAATTATTGAGGACTTTTAAGTAATACGGTGAATTGTACTAATTTTACATTTTAAAACCTTAGCAGAAGTAGGAGTATAAGGAAAGAAATTGTACAAGTGTCTCCCTGTTAATGACTCCTCTTGGAATAATAGGTGACAATGAGGAATGCATTCTAGATGACAAGTTAGTCACAATTAATTGGCACTCTAAGGTTTAATGGTGTCTGATTGTAAAAATCCCCCCCCCTCACCCCCCCGCCCCCATTCCTCCTCTCTGTCCCCCTCCAACTAAAGACATCCATTTTTCATGGTTTTCAATGTACAAACTTTGGCATGTCACAGGGTTCTTCTTTAGGTACTGTATATAAAATAAAATGCCCCTAAAAGATGTGAATGACAGCATTTAAACTAGAAACAGACATGGCATATCAAGAAGAGATTTTGGGTGAATTAAAGGCTGGATTCTATATAGATGATGACACCTCTAATTGGACCAGCATATTGATTAGATTGGAGTAATTTAAGACCACATACAGGTTATGTCCATGCTACTGTATCAATGAACAGAATCTACTTAAGAACAAATACAGTACTTTATAATAGTTACATAGTTACATAGTAGTTAAATAGTAGATGAGGTTGAAAAAGTTCAACCTATGCTAAATTTAGACAACAGATATTTTATCCTAGATTTGTACTTACAGTATATTGATCCAGAGGAAGGCAAATAAAAAACCCCATTGTTATATCATCTAATGATGTCTCATAAGGGGAAAAGTAAATTAATCCCTGACTCCAAGAATTGGCAATCGGATTAATCCCTGGATCAACATTCTTCCCATGTTTACTTATTTGGTATATCCCTGTATACCTTTCCTTTCTAAAAAATATGTCCTACCTTTTTTTAAACGCATCTAATGTATCTGCCATCACATTCTCCATGGGTAATGAATTTCACACTGTAACTGCCCTTGTCTCGGGAGACCAGGTACTTTTTTTACAACCATTTATATATTACCGGGATCATTCATTAGGCAAAGCAAGATAGTAAAAACAAATTGCGTTTATTTTGGTAAACCCACGTACAACAAGAAGAGATACAAAGGAAACAGTTACAAATACACTTACTGGGGATCTGGGGGGAATGGGGGGGAATTTAGGCTTCCTAGGTGCAGGGCACGCAGATTATAATAAGATTTATCAAACTATATGCCTCTGTTCGTCACTTTTTATCCATACAATCTGCACCATAAAATCCGCCAGGCCTGATGAGACGTTAACTTTGTTGCCTAAAAATGTGTGCCGTATCCAAGAAACTGGAGCGACAAGTTTGGAATAAACTATATAATTGTGGAGCAAAAATGGAGCAGTGTGTCAAAATGAAATGTTCTCCATGTCGATACATAGCCCCGATGTGTCTGCTGGTTACCAGGGAGACCCTCAGTTACATTAGCAGTTCTACCTACTGTAACCACTATATTATTTCAGATATTATTTTTGGTAAGGATCCCATATGTTCTGTAGCAAGAAATGCAGCAATTTAATATACAGTGGTGTGAAAAAGAAAGTACACCCTTTTTGAATACCATGGTTTTACATATCAGGACATAATTACAATCATCTGTTCCTTAGCAGGTCTAAAAATTAGGTAAATACAACCTCAGATGAACAACAACACATGACATATTACACTGTGTCATGATTTATTTAACAAAAATAAAGCAAAAATGGAGACGCTATGTGTGAAAAACTAAGTACACCCTTACTGCTTCCATAGGAATTAAGATGCTAAGTAGCAGACAGGTGCTGCTAATCAAATGCCCTTGATTAATTGATCATCAGCAAGTGTGACCACCTCTATAAAAGCCGAAGTTTTAGCAGTTTGATGGTCTGGAGCATTCAGGTGTGTGTTAATACAATGCCCAGGAGGAAAGACATCAGCAATGACCTTAGAGAAGCAATTGTTGCTGCCCATCAATCTGGGAAGGGTTATAAGGCCATTTCCAAACAATTTAAAGTCCATCATTCTACAGTGAGAAAGATTATTCAAAAGTGGAAAACATTCAAGACAATTGCCAATCATCCCAGGAGTGGACGTCCCAACAAATTCACCCCAAGGTCAGACAGTGTGATTCTCAGAGAAATTGCAAAAAAAACAAGAGTTACATCTCTGACTCTACAGGCCTCAGTTAGCATGTTAAATGTTAAAGTTCATGACAGTACAATTAGAAAAAAGACTCAACAAGTATGGTTTGTTTGGAAGGGTTGCCAGGAGAAAGCCTCGTCTCTCTAAAAAGAACATGGCAGCACTGCTTAGGTTTGCAAAGTTACATCTGAACAAACCACAAGACTTCTAGAACAATGTCCTTTGGAGTGGAGATGTTTGGCCATAATGCACAGCGCCACGTTTGTCGAAAACCAAACACAGCATATCGACACAAATACCTCATACCAACTGCTAAGCACGGTGGTAGAGGGGTGATGATTGGGCTTGTTTTGCAGGACATGGGAACCTTGCAGTCATTGAGTCGACCATGAACTCCTCTGTATACCAAAATATTCTAGAGTCAAATCTGAGGCCATCTGTCCGACAGCTAAAGCTTGGCCGAAATTGGGTCATGCAACAGGACAATGATCCAAAGCACACCAGCAAATCTACAACAGAATGGCTGAAAAAGAAAAGAATCAAGGTGTTGCAATGCCCAGTCAAAGTCCAGACCTCAACCCGATTAAAATGCTCTGACTGGACCTTAAGAGAGCTGTGCATAAACAAATGCCCACAAACCTCAATGAACTGAAGCAACGTTGTAAAGAAGAGTGGGCCAAAATTCCTCCACAACGATGTGAGAGACTGATAAAGTCATACAGAAAACGATTATTTCAAGTTATTGCTGCTAAAGGTGGTTCTACAAGCTATTGAATCATAAGGTATACTTAGTTTTTCACACATGGCTTCTCCATTTTGGCTTTATTTTTTTTAAATAAATCATGACACGGTGTAATATGTCGTGTGTTGTTGTTCATCTGAGGTTTTTATTTACCTAATTTTAAGACCTGCTAAGGAACAGATGATGGTTATTATGTCCTGATATGTAAAACCATGGAATTCAAAGAGGGGGTACTTTCTTTTTCACACCACTGTATAATGAGACAAACAACAGTATTAGCAATATAATGCTGTTCATGCTTATACAACAGGTAATGGAGCCCTTTCTCACTGGAGCTCGGTAACATCCTAGCACACTTTTCTGTGTCAGAGACTCCGTATTTTGGACTTCAGGGAATTTTCTCAGAACTGCCGAAAACTTGTCCTGAATATGAAATAATGAATGCAGTGAGCAGAAAAATCTTGCACAATGTTATCTTCCCAGTCTGGTGAGCACCGGATAAATATGTTTGGGGACTTTTATGGCTATTGGGAAAAGTAGAAATAATATACCAAATAACAGAAATTCTGCGGAGCAAGGTCTGCCCGTGAAGAAATTAATGAAAAGAAGAGAAACCTCTCTAAAAACTCGCAGCTATGAAAATGTTCTACCCTTTTGCAGTTAACCTCTTTAGAGCCAGTGCAGAGTAATACATTGAGGGTTGCTACAAGCAGAGTCACCAACACGAGGAGACATCCGGGACTGCTGTCCCATGCCTAGTGAGTGAAAGGACCCGGGTCACCCTGCCACCAACCCGAACATGTAGTTCCAGGTACGGGGGCCTTTAAGGGCCTCACTACCACGGGCTTCTCAGGCTGCAGGTAGGCACACTCAGCTTCCCCCTCGGTTGTTGCCCTCCCTATACCCCCTTGTTCAGTCTTCCTTCTCCCCACTCCAGCCCATGCCTTCTCCCCCCACCCATTCGGCCCGTACCTCATTCAAAACCCCCCACTGCCAAACCCGCCCCTTACCCCTCCAGGCTCAGATCTCCTTCTCCCCCGACCCCTTGGTCCATGTCTCCCTCTCCCCCCCCCCTCCAACCCTCTGGCCCATTCCTCCTCCCCCACCATCCCTGTCCATACCTCCTTCCCAACCCCCCTCCGACCATACCTCCTTCACAGCCCCCCCTCTGACCATACCTCCTTCCCAAGCCCCCCTGTGGCGGGGAAGGGGTTAACTGGGCTTATAATAAAGTTCAGGCCCACTTGGTTAACCCTCACCCGTGTGTTAGGGTCTTAGAGTTTCAGCTCTGGGACCCAGATGTCAAAAATGTATACTGATTTTGCGACATTAAAGAATGATGTGATTTTATTTCCTTTCCGGGGATGCTGGGATCGGGAGATTTCTAGGCTGTAAGTTTCTGGGGGGGTTTGGTGGAGAAAGTCTTTGCAGAATGCGTCTATGTAGCAGGGTTCCGGGTTATGGGATACCCCAAAAGTTGTATACGGAGATTGAGTGATATCCTCTGATACTGCTAAGCGCATTACTCCGCCAACCTTGTACCCTGAAAACGCTCTTACGACTCACCGCCAGAGTCCCTGCTGCAGCATCTTCCAGACAAGGTAAATGGGTATGAAGGGGTTAAAAGATATCTGCAGGTATACACAGAGTCCTTAGTATAGCATGGGGCTCCCCAGTATAGCAGAGGTACCCACATACTGTACATGCCCAGGTATCCTGAGCCTAGAGTAGGGGTTCAGGAAGGTGCTCACGCTAAGGTTATGAAGCTGAGCAGATTTGCAGTGTTTAAAAGTATATTTCTAATGTGTGCCAGGAATGAGGCTAGTGATTTGTAGAGGATATACACTCACTCCATGCAGGACACCAGAATAGGAAATCATAACTCTTTGCATGCAGCAGACAGGACACCACATCTTTTATTAAACGGGAGTAGTTTAATATGTATAGATATTGCTGACCTGTATATGAGCTGAGGGCTTTCTAAGTATTAGGCTCTGGAAGGCACAGATGGTGACCAGGCTCGGCTCCGTTGTGTCTGTCCAGGGGCCATATTTGAAAGGGCTCAGAGATGCCTAGGTGTGAGGCCATATGGGCCCTGCCATTATTATAGAGCACCCATATCCTGGCATGAAACAAGGCAACCTAACACCCTTTGCTAACCAGCCAGCCGCTGTGGAGCCTCGCACCGTGGGGGGGGGGGGAGGGGGCGGCGAACGGGCAGAAGGGGCTATTTCACCTGCCCGGGGAAAAGGCTCAGGGGTGGGAAACCCTGTATGAGTTTTTTAGATTGGTCGTTATGCGGTTGCGAAGGTTTTTTGATTGGGCTGCAGGTTTTCTGGAACCTGGACACCAGAGGTTTGAAAAGCCCTGACACAGGTCAGATTCTTCTGTTCTAAGAGTTCCATCAGTTCCATCTAAGAGTTCCATCAGTTCCATCTAAGAGTTCCATCAGTTCCATCAGTTCCATCTTGTGTGATTCACCTGAGATTCAGTCCCATTGGAGAAGTGGCCTGGAATATTGTGCTGTGTGTTTGCAATTAGGAAAGATTAGTTTTGTTATCCCAGTTTTCCAAAGTAAGTGTGTCTTTTTACTGTATTTTTGTGTAACATAGTTGTGTGCGTTCATTAGGTGAATAAACGCAATTTATTTTTATCTCTCTGCTTGCTCAATCAATGATCCCGGTAATTAAAAGTTGTAATAAGCTGGTCTTACCGTGACACCCCCTCTGACCATAACTCCTTCCCAAGTCCTCCTCCAACCATACCTCCTTCACAGCCCCCCTCCGACCATAACTCCTTCACAGCCCCCCTCCGACCATAACTCCTTCACAGCCCCGCTCCAACCATACCTCCTTCACAAGTCCTCCTCCAACCATACCTCCTTCCCAAGTCCTCCTCCAACCATACCTCCTTCACAGCCCCCCTCCGACCATAACTCCTTCACAGCCCCCCTCCGACCATAACTCCTTCACAGCCCCGCTCCAACCATACCTCCTTCACAGCCCCCCTCCGACCATACCTCCCTCACAACCCCCCTCCGACCATACCTCCTTCACAACCCCCCCTCTGACCATACCTCCCTCACAACCCCCCTTCTGCACAACCCCACAGATCATGTCTCCTGAGTTCTATCAGGCCTCAATTTAAAACAAATCCTAAACGCCAAACCCTAATAATGGTAACATTGCGGTAACATAGCTGTGTACACTATAGTTACTCCTATGAAGAACTCTAATGTTGGTCCGCCTAAAATGTGTCCCAAACTACAATGTATTTACATTAACATGTTTACATGTACCTTATATATCGCTGCAGTCCATTGTTATTTAATTGTCTTACCAAATAAAAAACTAATGGGGAGTGTAAGAGATGTGTGGAGAGGTATGCAAAACCGAGACTGTTTTTGGGGTGAAATTAATATAAGGCTTTATTGCCTGTTCCTTTGCATAACACAGCAAACAAAAATATACATAAAATAACAAACACCTATCCCTGTGTAAGAACTAACTCACTCCCCAGTCCCTATCTGTAAGACTGGGAGGAAAAGCCCTTTACCAGTATACCACCCCCAAAGTCTCAGTGGTATCTCAAAGCAGGTGCACCTTCAGGTCAGGGGTGTCCAGGTGTCTTGGTATGTTGGAGGGTCCAGCCACTGGCAGGTTCCTGGGTCCTGTGTCCAATAAAACAGGTCTGGTCCTCTTCTGTCTTGTTTTCAATGCCCAGTCCTTCTGTGCACTCAAGACCTCTCTTCTTGTCAGCACCCTTTTGTACTGAGGAAAATCTCTTTCCTGTGTCTCGCATGACACTCTTTCACAGAGCTCTCATTAGTTCAAGTGGAGACTAGTTAATTGAGTGGCTGCAATTAACTATCTTTCTGCTGGATTCTCAGAGCACTGAGGCTGCTTTATTTAAATGGGGATAAGTCCCTGTTACAGGGAGTCATGTATTTGATTAAATGTTTTATTTATTATTCTAAGAATGAATGCACATTTGTAATCAGTGGAACTAGAGCTGTGGGTACACAGTACAGATAAAACCAACGTTACTGCAAGCCGTGGCCCTTTTGTGGGGGAAATGGCATCATAAACCCAATGGTGCATTGTGTATGTCCTGCTGCAGCATGCCACGGGTTACAGAAACCTGTATGTAGGTTTCATTGTTCTGTCTTTTGGGGTATGTCGGAGTATACTACGGTATTCTGTAGCAACATTGTCACGGAAGACCAGAACTTTTAACACTTTTATGCCGGGATCATTCACTAGGCAAAACACAGCAGTGGAATAAAATGTAGTTTATTCAGGTAAACCCGCGTACACACAATGAATACACAAAATACAGATGAAAAACACACTTACTGGGGCTCTGGGGGTGAAAATCAGACTTAGCACCCAGATACCTCTCAACATCCTGTCTCCTCTTTGAATTACGATGTCTATCCAGACTTCCCGGCATCTGTATGGGTCACCCGGGGCTGACTGAATAGACATTTATATTAAATGCACCAAACATTATAAAGCATATGTTAATACATGTTATAACTTGGGGAGACCCATTTGGGCTTGAAAACCAGGGGTCTGGTGGCCACTGGACAGCCCCGGTGTAATTTAACCCACGTACTGGCAAATCATGCCTGCACGCCGGGGAGAATTAGGGGGCTACTGGTATCTTTGGCCCCCAAACTCCTGCAAACAAAACAACTGCATTTTGACCCAAATATCCCACCTAAAACTTACACACAGAAAGTTTCATAAGTCTGGGGCAAAGGGAACATGAAAAGTGGAAAGCATGGGTCACGTTAACTTTTGCATGTTATGTTACCTGGCGCCTAGCTTATTGTGCTATGTACAATAGCTGACAAGAACCCCACGGTTTCAGGGGTAACCAGATGGGCTTAACCTTTATTGTATAGCCTGGTTACCCCCAACTGTCACAAACATTATTTCTGAATCGTATATTAACTCTGTGAGTCATAGCTGCATGTGTTGAGTTATCAAGGGGAAGAATGTCACTCACGTTATCTGTGGGACCGCACTTCAGGAGCACTTTGGTTTTCACAGATATAAATGTTAGTAGGGCGTGTACTCGTGGGACAAGCACACTCCTTCCATGCACCACCATGTTCCAATGACATCACCATTACTGATGGCTACAAGGATATGGAAGCCATGGGTTGTCTTCGAAGGAAGGGACAAGACGTATATGTAATGTAGGGATGCACCTTTACTATACAATGAAACCCCACATTTTAATGCTGAATGTTGTCCTGTTGAGTTCCCACGTGATAACGTTAGGCTGTTATTGATGTGGTTCTCTCTCTGGTAGAGTTGTAGCTGCAGAGTCCCCTTTGCAGAATCTTTGCTCTCCAAACCCCTGTTCCTGACCCGAGGGCTAAAACAATTAGAGGCAGCCTTGGAGAAGAGTGGATAGCTTGCGATACTGAATTACTTACAGAAACTTGATATACTGCCAGGGTTCATTATTTCTAACTGGGTTTTTAGAATCTGGCACATTTTAATTCCCTCATTAAGGAGAATGTGGAAGAGTACCCAGGAGCTAGATTAGTCGGGAAAATATGAATTACTTTTGATATTGTCTCCTTGCTTCGCCCATGCGTTATTTTCATTACACATTACAGACCCGCGGGGGTTGATTATTGCAGGCTTAATTCATATGAAGCTATTGATTCGTCTTTACAAAGTGGACATTTTTAATTGAAAATCCAGAAACTGTTTACATGTATCACGATCAAAGCGGTTTCCTTTTTACAATTATTAAAGCTACAGAGAGTGAGAGACAATCGTTTTATAACTTGATAGCACAAGGGGTTCGCTCAATAAGTGAAATTAAGGTGATTGACACCTTTCAAAAAATAAAACACGTTTAAGAATTTTTCTTGTTTTTTTTCCCAGCTTGCAAAGTCTATTGTAATGAAACGCTTTGGGGTGTTTTTATAATCTTCACCTAATTTCTTTTATGCTACAACTGTGTGTGTAACCTCTTCTATGTACAGGCAAGATGTTACTCAGCACACTTCTCCTTTGCTGAACTGTGCAGACAAATTTTGCTGCTATCATCAGACAAAGAAATGAAGGGAAAGATAAACAAACAGATATATTTAGAAATACATAGTACCCAAACAAAATAGAAACTTCTCACTTACATGTAAACTGTAGTGGTGACTAAATCTTTCCATTGAAGCTGATTATTATTAAAACATATGAATCATACAGTACAATGATAACACGTTTCACAGTGTGGGACAGCTTCGTTCAGTGGTGCTCCTGACTTTACAGAGCTAAGGGACAGTATACATATGATTTTAATGTCTCGTGGTGTCATTGACTTATGACACTGAAACAAAGAATAATGACCATTAAATATCTGACCAAACTCCTCCCCGTTTAATTTAGCGTACACACCAAAATGTCCCAAATACTTTGCCAGGCTATCATAATTTACTGTTTAAACTGCAAAATGTGACATTCTGGGCTCAGACGTGCAAACGTGTTTTGTGATTTGTGTCAATTGAAAGAAAAGCAAAAGTGATTAATAACAGTGCTTCAATCACTCCGGTATTTTCCTGCGTGTTGGAGGCGATCCGATGGTTCCAGGGACAGATTCCAACACACTTCGCTTTATTATTCTTTTAGACAGATTTTCAGCAAAGCCGCCGCACTTAGCTGTATAGAGAGACGCCGTTCCTGGACTATCTAATAGAAAAGTCTGGCAGCTTTTGGGGGGAAATACGCTTGCCAAACTTTAGTCAATAGTATAGATTAATTGTAAGTCTGCGAGAAAGGAGTACATTCTATGAAAGGATATGCGTAGACGGCTCTAAGGGACTAACCTCTTCACTGCATTTGATCTAACGCGGAGCACAGTGTCATGGGTTTAAATACTGCGTTGGGTACATCAGTTTGTACGTTATACTAGAAACTGAAAGGTACAGTATGGGTTTCCCATCATTCATGGCCAATGATGATGCTCCTGCAACCAATAAATCAAACCCGGAGAATCTGCAGGCGAGAGTGATCCTCCGTAGCTGTGTGAGGCACCCCCTTATCTGTCTACAACAGTGCTCTCATGCTATTGATTTTTGTCGGTGGATGTCATTCTGAAGCTTAGATATATGTGACTCTTTCATAATATCCTCATGATTCAGTTTGCAAGGGTAACATCCAACGCGCCCCACTCACAGCAGTGGCTCATGTCTACCCACCATCTTATATACACCCCTGCTCCTAAGATAAGACAGGAGCTCTCAACTCCAGTCCTCAACCCCCCCCCCCCCCAACAGGTCAGGTTTTCAGGATATTCAAGCTTCAGTGCAGGTGGCTCAATCTTCGACTGAACCTCTGATTGAGCTACCTGTGCTGAAGCAGGGACTGATGGAGTAACCTGTGCTGCAGCTGGGATATCCTGAAAACCTGACCTTTTGGGGGGCGGAGGGGGGCTTGAGGACTGGAGTAGAGCCCCCCTGAGATAAGAGATAGCTCAGATAGACCCTAAACATATTACACACCTCTACTTCTTGTACATTGCTTATTAGATAGAGGACCCCCAGCGGCACACTCTGCCTCTGCTTCTCTAACTCCCACTCACAGGCTGTACGTAGGGGGAATTGCATCATACTGGGGCTATTGTTAAGTATATACAATTAAAATGGGAATGATTCTGCCCGTTCCTCCAAGCCATTGCCTTTGTAAATTGCCTTGTATAATATCTGTCCATGGTCTCATTACTACATACGGATAACGCTGCCCAGTGACGTACATATATCTGTTTATTATTTCCTATATAGCTACTATATTTATTGTGTGTTGTGTATATGTGTGTGTGTGTGTGTGCGTGTGTGCGTGTGTGTGCGCGTGGGTAGGTGTTTGTGCGTGCATGCGTACGTGTGCGTGCGTGTGTGTGTGCGTGTGCATGTGTGTGTGTGTGTATTTAGAACTCATTATTTAATTACATGTCTGCTAATTTATTTCTCCCCATGTTCAGAGAGGGACAAGTACCTGTATATTACCAAGCAGTATACACTTTAGCCATTGACTGCTACTTATGGTCATTATACGGTTTGATCCTTTTTATATTAACCTTTGTGGTCTAATGGTTTTTTATATAATAATTATTCTTAAAATGTTCATTTAAGTATTCCCTTTTTTTTAATCTATTTACTATATTTTATATTCCTCAGTCCCCAGACCTCCAGTATTTATTCCTATTTATATATCTCTATATCCATAATTGCACCTAATGGGTGTATCTATAAATGTATATTTAGTCATATCTCTGGAATCTTTATTTCACCCATTATTTGGAAAGGGAGCCTCTTGCTTTGTAAGTCTATCACTAAGCAGTACACAATTTAGCTTTTGACTGCCGTTTAGGGGCATTATATTGTACATTCTAGTGGTCAGGTTTATTAGCAGCTGTATTGTCCCTTTTTTTCTGGAATTTCTGTTATATTGAGTTGCAGATGTGTCACCTAATGGGTTAATGAAATGAGTGTCTTTGGTGGCTGAACAAATCCTACGGCAACCAATCAGAGCATAATAACCATGGCAACCAATTGCTACATATACTCAGGCAGTGACACTAGCCACCTATCTGGTTATAACCCTGAGGAAGTGGGAGGGGCCCCGAATCGGCCAGGATGCCAGGCAGTACCCCCCCTCCCCCCCCCCCCGGGGTACGCGGAAGTGACCTACTCTCCAGGCCAAGACAAGTACTCAGCTAGGGTTAAGGACCTTTACTCCTTACATGCGATGTGAATTCCATGAAGTTGTGAGTGTACATTTTTTAGTTACCTTGTATTGAGTGATTACATTTTATTATTGCGCCTTTGGAAGGGTTTTTTGCTCTCATCTTTTACAGAAAACTAATTCAAGTGACCCCAGGACCGCTACGTGAGCAGCAGCACGTCAATGGGCGCCATCCCTGCCCTCAAATACGTACTAACCACACATATACTGTACATTGGACTTTATTAACAGTCTTGATTAACCTAAAATATTTTTTATGGTCACTTATTTTACTATACCCAATATCTCTCATACTTGAATATATATAAATATATATATAAATATATATATATATATAGGTCGAGAAATTATAAAAAGAGCCACTTGCCCCCAAAAAAGACTCTCCCCCCCCCCCAAAAAACGCTCCCTCTCTAATTTCCCTCATTTTACCCGCTGGTGAGACTTAACGGCGACATGGTGCGGCGGCTCCTGGAATTCTCCTGCGTCCCCCCCTTCAACTACTGGCATTCTCCTGCAACTTCATTGAAAATGGCTGCGCAGCGTCAAATGGCGCCGTATTGCCATGACAACAGGACGCCATGTGGCGTCTAGGCGTCCAATTGCCATGTCATGACTTCGCATAGTGTCCTGCTGTCATGGCAATGCGGCCTCATTTGATGCCACTCTGCCATTTTCATGGAAGCTGCAGGAGAGTTTAAGGGGGAGAAGCAGGAGAATGCCGGGAGACGCTGCATCCTGCCGGCGGTCAGTCTCTTGACCACGTGTTGTGGATTCTCTCGCCTTCCATAGCGCTTGGCGTATTGCCCTCCCTCTCCGCATCAGTAGCAGAAGTCGGGGCTTCCACTGGCCACACCTTGATGGCGCTTTGTCCTGACCCCCACTGACTAGCCAATATACTCTTGTTTCACCCTACAGATCGTGGGGCGATCTGCTCTTCTTCATTCCATATTTCTCTCAGAAGTTCCAAAAACTTAGGGGTGCCCCTTTTCATTCCCTTAGTGGCAGATATTCAAATTCAATATTTGTTAAAAAAAAATAACATTTATGATTACATATGTATAGAATCTGTACAATCTATGTGGAATAATACACAATAATTTTTAGTCAATGCCTCTAAATCTATTACATGGCTAAGTGTTAGTATACTGCACTTAGTATTTATACAGGACATTGCTTTATATATACATATATATATATAATACATATATATATATATATATATATATATATATATATATATATATTACGTACCATACCGCCCAAGTGGTTAAATATAGCACAATGGAAATACCATTCAATGGACTACATCCATGAAGTACTGTATAATGAAAGTATTTACAAAGTAATTGTGAGTAGAGACTTCCCTGCCTCTTGTAGAAGAATACTGTAGTTTTAACGTACTGAACATACCCTTACCATTGAACCATGCTGCAGGATATATTGTCCCTCTGTAAATAATATTTATAATACACAAAGATAGGGCTGTCAAATGATGTTTCCTTTTTGAGTAGCTTTAGTTTCCTTATGAAAAAAGCTAAAAGTGACACACGTCCCAGGATCTTTTGTGTGTCAGTGTGTTACACTTGGTTACCTGTATAATCAGATGGCTGGGTGAAGCTGTCACATGCTGTGTGATGTAGACATTCTGTCTGTTGTGTTACAGGCCTTCATGAGGAATGTATCTAAATAAAAATGCTAATCATTTTGCCGTCATGGTGAATCCATCACACAGAAGCATGGCCCTGTTATCATCCTTATGACAGAGGATGCGACATGCTGACATCTGTTCATTTAGCAGCTCCTAATAATTTAAGATGAGCACGCAACAGATTCATGTAGCCTGCAATACATATTAGGTACCAAGTGACATATAAGTGACTTTGTGACTGTGTATTCACATGGAACGTATTCTCCATGTACAGTAAAGTGATTGATGCTGCTCCCTCCTTCTCTAGTAGCATTGTGCATTAATATTGACTAATATATATATATATATATATATATATATATAATATTTGCACTTTGAATCAGGACTGACAAGACTACTGTGAACTATGAGAATATCTTCAAGGAAGCTACAAAATTGGAAACAACAATGGGAGACCTATAAACCAAGCCCACAGGCGGTGTATTTGTATCATTAAATGGAACATGTGTCGATGTATCAATGTAAGTTGCGTTGGTTTTGTCCGCTCCATCAGTTGGTGACTTGGGACTGGTTGTAGGGGTTTAAGAGCAGGTTCTTGCTGCTCATTTTGTGAAGGCTTATCGTAAGCTCCCTGTCTGTGTCCCTTTCTCTGCTTTACTTTGCATTACTTAGTCTTATTACATTTCATGAAAAATCCTCAGTAGCGATATGTCAATGTTTGCAAATTTGCGTTGCAATTTCTCTGCGAACACAATCTGCATCGTTGCCGTTATAGGAAAAATTTTCGCAAAATTGCACCGGTTAAATTCTAATGATCAAAAATGGTGTCACGTCGCTGAGTTTGAGTTTGCAAAGGACATTGCCCAGTCTTTCACAAACACATTCACATATAAAAAAAGAGCACATTTTACCTGGTTTGCGAGCTTCCATCAAAAAATGTGCACACTTCTCCTCTCCGATTAAAGATTTGTGTCACATGCAGATCACTTTGGGGCAGAGTCATCCAGCTCTGCGGCAGGGTATCCCGCCAGATCTAGCGGTAACTGCCATTGCCTTGTTAACACGTGATTGGGTTTGATACGCCCCATCATAGCTTGTTTTATTTCAAGTTTATTTATTATTACTCAGACCCAGGCTAAAAAAAAAAAGAAGTGTTATTTCCCCTTTTATCTATATGGATTGACCGGGACCTTATTAACAGATATTTCTAGATATTCAGTGAAAACGATGAAATTATTATGGATCATGGATTTCCGTCCCTCATGCCACGCGTTGAGCTGTATGAAGTTTGTAAATATCGGGATAACGGGGGAATATCTTCGTTAAGGTGCATTATAAAAGGTTTTACAATCTTCGCAGCTGGAAGCTAAAACCTTGTAAGAAAAAACATACTGGCTTTAGATATTTAACACCCCAGCTCATGTTTACATTTTCCCTAAATAACACCAGGGCAGATGAGTGAAAATATTTCCACTCCCCATGTAAAATGCTCCTGCAGGCAGGATGATAAATACTGAGCCAAGTCCAATAGGTGAAGGGCCAATGGATTTTCCATTAAGCATCCCAGCCTTAATATGGTTGAATGGTTGTCTTCTTTGATTTATTGCCTTGCATGGGCAGGTCTGGAGCTGCCAAGTTCTTTTGTGGATATCTCTTAATTTAAGTTCCACCTTGTTTGTTTATTCATACGCTGGCAGCCCAAGTTCTGTGTACCCCTAGCTGGTCTGCTGCTAACCCCTTACACTGACTTATTAAATAAAGAGCTTTTGTCAGTGTGCCCACGTTCAAGGTCATTTGAAGGTGAATGGGTAAGAGCTAATCTGGCTGGTGAGGGGATACAAGGACCATCTGTGCAGCAATTAATCCACGGCCGATATCCAAGTTCTCCCTGCAGTGAACAGTTGAATAAAATGCCAGGCTGAAGTAGCTGCTTTAGAAAATTGGCACATCTATTTACTGAAACCCTGCCTCGTTCCTAATATCTGAAGCCCTGTCATCAAACTGGAAAGCCAGAATAAATAGCTTCAGCCTTCGCTGTGTCACAAGAGGGATTTAGGCTCCTGTTCAACATGCTGGGAAGTTGTCCTACCCTTATATCCAGCTCCATTCAAGTGATGGGACTTTCCTAGCAAAGGGGGGGCAGCTTCATGTCATTTTGCAGGTGTGCTCAAGCCCGTTCCTCCAGACCCTCCAAAAGGTCAGGTTTTCCAGGATATCCCAGCTTCAGTCCAGGTGGCGTAATCGGTGGCTTAGTCGAAGACTGCATCCCCTCTCCTGAAGCAGGGATATCTTGAAAACCTGACCTGTTGGGGGGATCTTGAGGACTGGAGAAGAGCACCGCTGTTGTATTGAACAAGCCTTAGAATCAGACCTATTGGGGGAGGGGTGGTGGGAGGGGGGCTGGGGTTTGGGAATGGCTGTTTTTTTATTGGTTCTTCAAGCAGCAAAAGCATATGGAGAGTGATTAAAAGATCGATAATCTGTTTTATTTTTTTGGTCTTTATCTTTTGTCCTATTTCATTTTCTATTTAATCTTTGCTTTAGAAATGTGTTGAGCTCGTTTGCTTAATTCATGTTTTTCTTTGTGAGAGTTACTAATTAAATTGAGAGACAAATCAGGGAATATAGGTGTACTTATAAATCAGAGTAGATTGTGATAATAATAGACGGGGGGGAGGGGTGGGTGGGGACCTTTTAATACAGTACACCCGATATTGTTCAGCAATATGCCGCTGTACACAGAGCTCTTCAAATCCCGGAGGTCTCTCTGATGCGTTACCTGCAACCAGTGGACAAAGTGGCTTAAATAAGCAGTGTAACTGTGTCTGACTTGAAAAATATCTCCATTTATTTCGCATCAGGAGAAAGCCATTATATAGAAAGATTATTATATTATTTATGTTTAGAAGGCAGAAAGCGAGAGTGCTCTGCTGTTGTAAGTTAAAAAGCAGTGGTACTTTTTACCGTCTCAGTCATTGACTAAGCCACTGATTGAGCTACCTGTGCTGAAGCAGGGATATCCTGAAAACCTGACCTGTTTGTGGCCCGAGAGTACTGGAGTTGGCCGCTCCGGCCCTAGTACCATCACACTTGACAATGCACAAATGCTCTGTACACACTGATACAGCAAGGCCCCGCTTCTCGGCGCCCCGCTTTTCGGCGATACGGCAGTACCGAAAAAGGGGCCGCCATGTCTGCGCATGCGCAGAACGGGCCGGTCCGGGGTCGCGCATGCGCAGAACGGGACGTTCCGTGGTCGCGCATGCGCAGAATGGGGTTTTTGCTGATGTTGCGCATGCGTAGAACGCATTGCTGGTCTGCGCATGCGCACATAACGAAAATCGCCGGTTCCGCTTTCCGGCGATTTTCGGTTCGCGGCGGGTCCTTAGAACGGAACCCGGCGCATGACTGGGGCCCTGCTGTACTCTCTCCTGGCTCATGAATCGGACTCCCAGCCAGGAAACGGTAACTTTGCGGTTCTCCAAGACCAGTATGGTGAACTTTGCAATCCTTGCACGGTAAAGTCAAACTCCCAGTGATTCAGTGCTGATCATTTCTATGTTTTTAGAATTGTGCCTAATTCTGTCATTGTAAAATACAGGCTGAGTGCAGCTTGCCTGACTGTCCCGTACTGCTGCAGCCTGACACACGTGTGCTTACAAAATGCATTTAAAATGTAAATTTGTTGCCCCTCTTTCGCTTCACTAACCTGGGAGCTGAGAGGCCGCTGCATATCAATGTGAAGAGAAGAACCCAAATGTTACCGCATGTTTTCCTATATTAGAGGACTATGCTAACCAGCTCCCAGGCTCTGTATGACTGATATGCAGAGCGTCTCACCTCCCAGGCTCTGGATGACTGATATGCAGAGCCTCTTGCCTCCCAGACTCTGTATGACTGATATGCAGAGCGTCTCACTTCCCAGGCTATGTATAACTGATATGCAGAGCCTCCCAGGCTCTGTATGACTGATATGCAGAGCATCTCACCTCCCAGGCTCTGTTTGACTGATATGCAGAGCCTCTCTGCTCCTCCCAGGCTCTGTATGAATGATATGCAGAGCGTCTCACCTCCCAGCCTCTGTATGACTGATTTGCAGAGCATCTCCCTCCCAGGCTCTGTATGAATGATATGCAGAGCCTCTATGCTCCTCCCAGGCTCTGTATGACTGATATGCAGAGCGTCTCACCTCCCAGGCTCTGTATGACTGATATGCAGAGCATCTCCTTCCCAGGCTCTGTATGACTGATATGCAGAGCCTCTCTGCGCCTCCCAGGCTCTGTATGAATGATATGCAGAGCCTCTCTGCTCCTCCCAGGCTCTGTATGACTGATATGCAGAGCGTCTCACCTCCCAGCCTCTGTATGACTGATTTGCAGAGCATCTCTCTCCTAGGCTCTGTATGACTGATATGCAGAGCCTCTCTGCTCCTCTCAGGCTCTGTATGAATGATATGCAGAGAGTCTCACCTCCCCGGCTCTGTATGACTGATATACAGAGCATCTCCCTCCCAGGCGCTGTATGAATGATATGCAGAACCTCTCTGCTCCCAGGCTCTGTATGAATGATATGCAGAGCCTCTCACCTCCTCGGCTCTGTATGAATGATATGCAGAGCCTCTCACCTCCCAGGCTCTGTATGAATGATATGCAGAGCCTCTCTGCTCCCAGGGGCTGGACTCAGAACCAGAACTCAGAACATTAAGAGCAGGACAGCCACTGGCGCTGGGTGAGGATTCCAAGAGCAATCATTTTCAATGCACGAGTGTAAAAACTGCTTCTTCCGCTTCTTTGTTTTCCGATATAACATGACTACATTACTTTGTTGCAACATTGCCCTGTATCACCAAATATGAGCTGCCCGGCATCATGAACCTGGGGCATCCTTCCTGCCCAAATCCTGCATAACTCTACACCTGGCGCTGTGAGTAATGAGCTTGTTTCACATGCCGGGCTTGTAGGAGTGGGAAAAAAAACCGCGCAAGATTAAATACACTCTCCCGCTTTCAATCAGTTTAATGCACCTGCATGCGATATTGTTGACTTTTGAAATAAATTGCCTTTTCATTTCATAAAACTTAGTGCATGTCACAAAACTCTGCATATTACCGTTCCTGTTTGATGAAGAGGGCACAGTCCCTGAGCATGTACAAATGTTTTATTCCACATTCTGTTTTCCGCGCCGCGATTGAATGCGTTTAAGTGAAATGATAATGGAGCAGGGATAGAAAGCTTCAGCATTTACTATCCGGTCTTAAAAATAAGTGTTTGACATTTTGGGGACTTTAGAGGCCAATCCTGGGATGCTGGAAATGCGCAAACTGTCAGACCGGTTAGTAGTCAAGAGATTGAAAACAATGATATTCACAGAGAACACACATGCTACTGTATGTCCTCATTAGAGATGGGAGAATTTGGGGGGGGAATTTGGATCCGCAGCGGATTGGCCGGTTCCTTTTGGTCCGCGGATTTCAGTGGATCAATGTCAAAAGGGGCGATTCGCGTTTTGCGGATTTATTATTATTATTATTATTGCCAATACACTTTGCGGTTTCTGCAGCCCGGGGACGGATTTTTAGAATCCAATCTGCCGATGCAGCAATTCAGTGTCGGATTCTATCCCCATCTACAGTTGGCGGAAAAAGATTGTACACCCTCTCTGAATTCTATGGTTTTACATATCAGGACCTAATAACAATCATCTGTTCCTTAGCAGGTCTTAAAATTAGGTAAATGCAACCTCAGATGAACAACAACACCAGAGACTCTCATATCCACCACCAGCTTAAGTTCTTTCAAATCTAAGGCTGTCTCACACTTTAATCTGGTCTGTAACTGTTTCATACGCTCATAATATATATTTTCTTTAACTGTGCACGCAATGTCTCTGTATATAATGTATACCTTGTTCATTTATGTAACTGTACTTGTAACCATGTATTATTTGTTTTACTCTGTGCCCAGGACATACTTGAAAACGAGAGGTAACTCTCAATGTATTACTTCCTGGTAAAATATTTTATAAATAAATAATATTACACTGTGTCATGATTTATTTAACAAAAATAAAGCCACAATGGAGAAGCCATGTGTGAAAAACTAAGTACAATTATGATTAAATAGCTTGTAGAACCACCTTTAGGAGCAATAACTTGAAGTTAGCATTTTCTGTATGCCTTTATCAGTCTCTCACATCGTTGTGGAGGAATTTTGGCCCACTCTTCTTTACAACGTTGCTTCAGTTCATTGAGGTTTATGGGCATTTGTTTATGCCCAGCTCTCTTAAGGTCCAGCCACAGCATTTCAATGAGATTGAGGTCTGGACTTTGACTGGGCAATTGCAACACCTTGATTCTTTTCTTTTTCAGCCATTCTGTTATAGATTTGCTGGTGTTCTTTGGATCATTGTCCTGTTGCATGACTCAATTTTGGCCAAGCTTTAGCTGTCGGACAGATGGCCTCACATTTGACTCTAGAATACTTTGGTATACAGAGGAGTTCATGGTCGACTCAATGACTGCAAGGTTCCCAGGTCCTGTGGCTGCAAAACAAGCCCAAATCATCACCCCTCCACCACCGTGCTTCACATTTGGTATGGGGGGCTTGTGCTGATATGCTGTGTTTTGGTTTTCGCCAAACGTGGTATTGTGCATTATAGCCAAACATCTCCACTATGGTCTCGTCTGTCCAAAGTACATTGTTCCAGAAGTCTTGTGGTTTGTTCCAATGCAACTTTGCAAACCTAAGCAGTGCTGCCATGTTCTTTTTAGAGAGAAGAGGCTTTCTCCTGGCAACCCTTCCAAACAAACCATACTTGTTCAGTCTTTTTCTAATGGTAGTCATGAACTTTAACATTTAACATGCTAACTGAGGCCTGTAGAGTCTGAGATGTAACTCTTGGTTTTTTTGCAATTTCTCTGAGCATTGCCCGGTCTGACCTTGCTGTGAATTTGCTGGGGCGTCCACTCCTGGGAAGATTGGCAACTGTCTTGAATGTTTTCCACTTTTGAATAATCTTTCTCACTGTAGAATGATGGACTTTAAATTGTTTGGAAATGGTCTTATAACCCTTCCCAGATTGATGCGCAGCAACAGTTGCTTATCTAAGATCATTGCTGATGTCTTTCCTCCTTGGCATTGTGTTAACACACACCTGAATGCTCGAGACCAGCAAAATGCTAAAACTTCGGCTTTTATAGAGGTGGTCACACATGCTGATGATCAATTAATCAAGGGCATTTGATTAGCAGCACATGTCTGCTACTTAGCATCTTAATTCCTAATGAAGCAGTAAGGATGTACTTAGTTTTTCACACATGGCTTCTCCATTTTGGCTTTATTTGTGTTAAATAAATCATGACACGGTGTAATATGTCGTGTGTTGTTGTTCATCTAAGGTTGTATTTACCTAATTTTAAGACCTGCTAAGGAACAGATGAGTGTTATTATGTCCTGATATGTAACACCATGGAATTCAAAGAGCGTGTACTTTCTTTTTCACACAACTGTATGCCCAAAGTCATGCAGTAGCTTTTATATATATATATATATATATATATATATATATATATATAAAGCCTCTCTTGCATTCCCAGTAAAATCAACCCCACACTGATGAGACCCATCAAGGTCGAAACAGCTGTCTGTGGGTGGTTTTCTGGGTATGCACCTTAACCCTGGCTGTGCTCAAAGCTGTGACCATGCAGCAAGCTTAAGCCTATAGGGAACCATGTTAAAAATGGTTATTGAGGCAAAAAGTGACACTGTGTGCTCATTTGCATGTCATTTCCCAGAATCCCTTGCTGCAGTGGAAGTGCTGTATGCTGGGTGATAATGGGGAAAGGCGGGGTTGCAGACCTGCCTAAGACATGCAGATGAGCATACAGCTATATTTGCATATTTGCTTTCCTGTGGAGGGTTTTTGTCACTTTTTTTACTCACCATAACTTAACTCAGTATTATGGTTTGGCCTATCCCATAAGCCTCTCTTGCATTCCCAGTAAAATCAACCCCACACTGATGAGACCCATCAAGGTCGAAACAGCTGTCTGTGGGTGGTTTTCTGGGTATGCACCTTAACCCTGGCTGTGACCATGCAGCAAGCTTAAGCCTATAGGGAACCATGTTAAAAATGGTTATTGAGGCAAAAAGTGACACTGTGTGCTCATTTGCATGTCATTTCCCAGAATCCCTTGCTGCAGTGGAAGTGCTGTATGCTGGGTGATAATGGGGAAAGGCGGGGTTGCAGACCTGCCTAAGACATGCAGATGAGCATACAGCTATATTTGCATATATATATATATATATATATATATGTGTGTAGAGGTATCAGTACCGTGTTAGCCGAGCTTCAATAATCAAAAAATAAATAGATGATACCGTTCTGTGGCTAACGAAATGCTTTTATTTGTGCGAGCTTTCGAGATACACTGATCTCTTCTTCCGGCGATGTTACAATGAATGAAGCAAGGATAACTTGAAAACAGTGTCTCTTGGAATGTTATCTGTGCTTGTCCTTCCCCCGGTGTGGATGTGTTTTATGGCTAGAGGTGTCAAAGGGTAACTGAAAGCAAGTGAAGAAAGAGTGTGTATGTGTATCAGTGTGAATAAAAATGAATGGAGAGCCCACAGTATAAACAGTGCTCTACACAAGATGTGTGTGGAGTGAGAGGGATATAAATGGTGTGGGTGGGTGTGGAAATGTGAGAGTTTGTAGCACAACTAAAAGTGTGTGTGGATACTATGTGGTCCCTATTGGTGTATATGGATGGAGAAATAAGGAGTATTAGTATGTGTGAGAGACAGCTGTGTGTGCATACATATAGCACAGTATGTACAGACATGGCCTTTAGCGCTCATGGGAAGAGAGTTCGCTAGTGTCAGTAATGACTCATAAAATTTCGATTTCTGTTTAGGCCACTGCTAAGTATCCCGAACAGTTGCATAAATTTGTATTCATGCAACCGTCTCTCTTTCGGGGTTTTAAGATTACCTTTGAGTATGGCGACCCTCAGATCGTTCATCTTATGGCCAGAGTCAGAGAAATGTTCGCCAACAGGACTGTCTCTTGTTCCGCGTGTGATGCTGTGGCGATGCAGGTTCATTCTCTTGTTTAGCCCCTGTCCTGTCTCACCTATGTAGTAGCAGCCCCCTGGGCATTTCATGCACATGATGAGGTACACGACATTGCTGGAGGAACAGGTGTACCCTCCTCTGATTTTGTATTCCCGATTCTTGTGTGGTATTTGTATATATTGTGACAAACGCCCCTCTTTTGTAGTGCTGACGTCTGTCTGGGTTCTTCCCGACACAGTCTTCTAGGGTTAATTATACAACAAACAGGATCATGCAAAGTATTATGCTGCTTAACTCAGGCTTCTGCCTGCTTTATTTTCATCCAAGTAAGGTACTGCAGCTTTAACATGTGAAGGTTAGAGGTACTCAGATACTTTCATTCAGCAGTTCACATATTTCAGTGTTACAATATTTCCCACACTGTTATTTCAAGAAATAAAACCAAAATCATATAAGCAAAATCCTATCCCTTTCAGGGATCTAACTACACATCAGAATCAGTCTCTCTAACAGCTGCTGGCCAACTAAACTGGTTCCCCAGCTTAAAACAATGCTCTCTCATTTAGGGTCACAAGATACAGCACAGTCTTTTAGCAACAGCAGTAACCATTTGTTTTGTCTTATCTGCTTGTGGTGTCCAGGCAAATCCTCTGGTACTGTGATACGTGGAGGAGCCGTCAACCCCGACACTGGAAACAGGGGAGCAGCGATACCCCCAGCCTCCAGGCTCTAAGGAGAGAGAGTGAAATGCAAAACCTCTCTGCTCTAAGTACCTGTGCATGTGATTAGAAGAGCAGGTGAGGGAGAACTAGAGCCATTGTAATCTGTGGTCTGGATTTTCCATCCAGCTGCCTGAGTTAATGGGAAGATGTGGAACGGATCATTTTTAGCTATTCCTGCACTTTCTGCTCTAAAATGGGGCAGAAAGCTGCCTAACATCTTTGGACTATGTCACATATCCCCCTCCCCAGCTCACACCTACTGGGGTGAGCGGCCATGGACCTCACTGGGGTGAGCGTCCTACCTGAAATACTTGAGCTAACTCCTCAGTACAACATTAAGTATTCACATGACACGAATATGAACTTTTTCCACGGCAATTATGGACAATAGGTTTCGTCATAAGAGACTATACTTGGCAAACATATTTTGTTGCTCTCTATTAGGGAACTATTTTGAAAAATAAGTGTCTAGCACACATTCTTACAACCCAGGATCTGCTAAATATATTCACAAAACCAGACAATTTCTATTACCTCCCTGGGTTTTTCTACTCTATGAATCTCATATATTTACCAACCGAAAAGGGCATTTTTTTTTTTCTATATTGTAAGCTACCACTATTTTTTTTTTTTTTCTTTTCTTATACTACAGCCTTGTAATCTTAAGGGCCATCAACCCTGTATATTAATTTGTAGTTTTACCTACATTTTCAATGAAGAGAAAAAAAAATACAACATTGCAATATTTACAAAAATGCTTTTCTAAAGGCATAGTATAGCATATACTGTAGTAGTGACATAGTCCACTCGTATAACATAAAAATCGGTCAGTTCCCAAACATTTTTCCTTTTTTTTTCTTGACTTCCAGTCCATTACACCCTCTGACTTTATTTCAACACCCGCTGCAGCCTGCAAATGACTGGACTGTTTCTTCAGCCACTGACGAGACCCTCGGTCCGGATTCTCCTTGGCTCCACAGTGTGGTCCAGAGTGGCGAGATCTGGAACTATTCAGGCGCCGTGTTGACCTTTGTTGCTTTTTCTTTTCAATCTTTGATTTCCCTTTTGGGGCCATTACCAGGCCTTTGCGTTTTGAAGACCTAGTTGCCTCTGTACAAACGTAGTCCATATTAACAACGTCATCAGGATCTGTCAACAAGTTTGTGTTTTCAGGAACTGCCACCCACTTGGCTAAAACATCTTCTGTGGTGGCCTGGCTGCGTTCACTAGTTTGATAATCTTCTGGACAACGTAAATGAAATTGAGGATCTGGATTTTTGAATCCCAGATCAGGGAGAATATTCTTAGGAGGGTGCCTATCTGTTTCTGGAATAACAGCAGCACAATCAAAGTCAATTCTTTCTCCTTCCTCTTTGTCATCAGTGAGGACATTGACTTTAAGTGTATAGGAACGTACAGCTTGCTTGGTTAGGAGGTAGGATTGATAGCCCGACTGAACCACTTTAGCAGCTTCTCCCATGTCCTGGTAGCGTCTTTGTTGCTGTCCTTTATTTCTTTTTCCACTCAGTGCAGCTGCTAATTCAACTTCTTTGGAGTTGAGTTGCGACTCCATGTCTGTCATTTGTTTCAGAGCAAAGTTTAACTCTGTTTCATTTTTTCTATTCTTGACCTGCAGCTGCAGGTGCTCCTCTCGGGTCTTGTTCAGCTCCAGCAGCAGCCAGGCCCCCTCATTTGCCGTGTGGTCCAGCTGCTTGTGGATATCGGCCATCTCGCTTTCATAGCGCAATGTCAGGCAGACCACCTGACGGACGGACACCTCCTCCATTTCGGCGCACTGTATCTCGCGCTCAGCCATCTGCTTCTGCAGCTCTTCCTGTATTTCTAGCTTTTCCTGTGTAGCCAGGTCTCCCCTGCTGAGCAGCACCCCCCTCACCTGGTGTTCGATCGCGGGCGCCACCGAGGCCAATGGCGGCCCCGCGCAGCGATCGAACAGGTGAGAGCCGCCAGGTCCCGGCTCGGGGGTTGCTGGGGACGCGTGCGGCCGGTTGCTAAGGCCGCACGCGCGTCGCAGGGCTCCCGGCGCTCCCGGAGCCGGGCGGGCAGGGCGCCGCCATTGCCCCTTAGTCGCGCATGCGCAGTTAGAGCCCCAGATTCAGGGCAGAGTCGCGCGAGGGCAGGAACAGGCCAGGAGAGTCGCGCATGCGCAGAAGTAGGTAGGGAATACAGCCAGCCTTTAGAGGGTCGCACGAGAGAGGGGGGAGGGGTTGCGGCGGCCATTAGGGGTTAGTGTAGGTGCAGGAAAGGCACGCACGCGGCCCCAATGTTATTGCAGGCGCCCAGGGACTACAATTCCCATAGTGCTTAGCGAGGGAGGCACCAGGTGCCTCATAGGAGCCAATAGGGCTGCAGGACAGTCAGGAGAGCAAGTGGATACATTTGGCGGGCTTGCAGCCTGCGAGTCAGTCAGAGGAAGGAGCAGACAAGGGAAGGAGGTAGGGTACAGGAGCGAGGGACTCCCTGTACTAGGCCAGCACCCCCTTGGCCCAAGATAGCCCTGAGTCCCCCAGTAGTGTGAGTGTTGCCAGGGACAGCCCTCAGGATAGGGAACCTGTCACTTACTTTAGTTGGCAACTGGGGAACAGAAGGGAAGATAAGGACAACCGGGGGGGTTTCATAGCGGTAACCAATCCGGGGAGCCATAGCCCAGGGTCCTGTTGTAAGTTAGTGGCACGAGACAGCTGGGGGGTTCATAGCGGTAACCAGTCCGGGGAGCCATAGCCCAGGGTCCGTGTTGTGAGTGGCGAGGCGAGGGGGGGGTTCATAGCGGTAACCAATCCGGGGAGCCATTGCCCAGGCCGGCGTTGCGCGTAGTACGAGGCAACTGGGGGGGGTTCATAGCGGTAACCAGTCCGGGGATCCATGGCCCAGGGCCCGTATTATGAGTAGGGTGGGTACAAGACCTACCTATATAGGATAGGCAACCCCGAATGCCCTAGGAGATTGACCTTAAGCCACTTAAGGATGCTGTGCTATAGGGACGGCCTGTAGTGCAGGGTGTGTCACGTTGCTGTATCGTTAGAGAGGGACTCAGCGGATGCTGCGGTTCCAGTGACGGAGTTCGGACCCACGTTGGGGGTCCACAGAGAATATCGCCAGGATAGGATCAGACGGATTCATCACGCGTCTGACCCTTTGTGAAGCGTTGCTGATCCGAGCACTGGAGTGCTCGGCAGGTATCTACAGTTCTAAGTGCACCACCGGGCCCTTAGCTTAATAGTGACTGCGCAGTCACCCATTGACTCTCTGCAAGAGTGCGGGACATTGGGTGGGGTTCTTTGGACACTGGGTGGGATCACCTAGTGTTGGGGAATCGTCCTGCGAGACGTCACGGTTAGTGTCTCCTCCTGAGAGGGACACAGGTTATGTTATGAATGTGATGTGTCGTATTACATGTTAGTAAAGTCCTTAGTTATTATACCCCATTGTGTATGTGATCATTGTGTTTGTCCTGCGAGGATTCACTTCCCCCTCTGGTGGGAGCCATCGCAGGTGGAGGCGCTGCACCTATTGAGTAAGTGGTTACCCCTAGTATAATTGCCCCAGGTTCCCCGTGGCGGAGGCTCAGCCCTCCTGCGAGCCAACAGGTAATGCACCACACCGGTAACACTGCATGTTCTACTCACCCACACTATATATGCGATTGGGTGGGGTGGAATACCCGTTACACCTGGATCAATTGCTTCTCCACTTTTGCTGCTTGGTGAAGCTTCTTATCACCTTCACTGATCTGGTCAGTCAAGTCTAAATTTTTCTGTTTCAGAATTACATTCTCTCTCTTTACAGTCTCTAAATTACTCAGGGCATTCTCATAGGTTTCTTTCAATATTCCCAGCTCTGTGTTCAGACCGTGGCCCTCCAGGAGTGAGTTTTGCACCTCTGTGCTGAGCGTGTGAACCTCTTGCAGAGCCTTCCCGTATTTCTGTTTTAGGATAGCAATCGATTTGTCAGACTTAATCTGTTTTTCCTCTATGGTGGCAATTACGGTGTTGGCCTTTTTCAGACTAGTCGTCACCTCTTCCAGCTCACTCCGTAAGAGAGACTCTGTTTTCTTCAAAGTCTCGTGCTCTTGTAAAGCTGGAAGTATACACCTCTGTAACTCGGCGTTCGCTTCTCGCTCCTTGTTCCAACATTCTCGCACCTTATTGTTAGATTCTTGTTCCTTCTTCCAACATTCTCGCTCCTTCATCAATCCCTGCCGCAGGACTTCATAATCATGGCGGGCAGCTTGGAGTGCAGAAACCAAAGCCTCTTTATCCTGGTTCAAGGATTCAGCTTCCCTTTTCTCCTCCTTTTCCTTTGCCACTGTTCCCGTGACAATTCTGCTAGTCACTCGGGTCTGCAGCACATCTCGGCGCCTTTCTGACGCATGTCCTGACAGCGCAGGTTCAAGTGGCTCGGTCACTTCCCCTGTGACACCTGTTCTTTTTCTTCTTTCTTTTTGCTTTATTAGCTCCAGAGATATCAGTGGTACTGGGCACACACTCACTGGTATCAGCTTCCACATCTTGCTTGCACTCATAGGGCGTTGCTTGTTTTTGCAGCTGTTTGTCTTTGAAAATTTTGGGGCACACATCTTCCATGTGACCTACTTTATGACAGGCCCAGCATACTAAATTCATCTGTGGGTACGGCTCTCCTCCAGGGGCCACATATGAGTCGTCATCATCATCATCATCGTATGGCCTGAAGGGACACTGTTTTTCATGATTATGTACATTACAAAACAAACATTTCACGTCGGCCATTTTAGAAACCCGGCAGGGACAATCTGCTAGCTGCAATTTCACTCACTTCAGCAACTTGCATACAGCACTTGCTAGCTGCAAATTCACTCACTTCAGCAAAAGGCATTAGCTTTACAAACAGCACTTGCTAGATGCAATTTTTTTTTTTTTCTTCAGCAAAACATTTTGGTTTTCTGTTTGGGTTCAGGGTGCTATTGCATCCACACTTCGCACATTCTCTGTGTATGCTAGAAGCACAACTGATATACACAGTGGGACAGACTTCACTCATAGCATCTGTACTTTAGTTCAGCTGGGCGGCCATTTTAAACCCCCGCATTTCTTTGCAAACCCACAGACTTTTTAGTGTCGACCCGCATTCTCCACCATATGTGACAAACGCCCCTCTTTTGTAGTGCTGACGTCTGTCTGGGTTCTTCCCGACACAGTCTTCTAGGGTTAATTATACAACAAACAGGATCATGCAAAGTATTATGCTGCTTAACTCAGGCTTCTGCCTGCTTTATTTTCATCCAAGTAAGGTACTGCAGCTTTAACATGTGAAGGTTAGAGGTACTCAGATACTTTCATTCAGCAGTTCACATATTTCAGTGTTACAATATTTCCCACACTGTTATTTCAAGAAATAAAACCAAAATCATATAAGCAAAATCCTATCCCTTTCAGGGATCTAACTACACATCAGAATAAGTCTCTCTAACAGCTGCTGGCCAACTAAACTGGTTCCCCAGCTTAAAACAATGCTCTCTCATTTAGGGTCACAAGATACAGCACAGTCTTTTAGCAACAGCAGTAACCATTTGTTTTGTCTTATCTGCTTGTGGTGTCCAGGCAAATCCTCTGGTACTGTGATACGTGGAGGGGCCGTCAACCCCGACACTGGAAACAGGGGAGCAGCGATACCCCCAGCCTCCAGGCTCTAAGGAGAGAGAGTGAAATGCAAAACCTCTCTGCTCTAAATACCTGTGCATGTGATTAGAAGAGCAGGTGAGGGAGAACTAGAGCCATTGTAATCTGTGGTCTGGATTTTCCATCCAGCTGCCTGAGTTAATGGGAAGCTGTGGAACGGATCATTTTTAGCTATTCCTGCACTTTCTGCTCTAAAATGGGGCAGAAAGCTGCCTAACATCTTTGGACTATGTCACAATATATATATATATAAATTATTAAGGTAATGAAGCTGCTTTTATTTTGATAACTGAGTATTGTAGCAGGGGGTCTCCGGAGCTGAATCACATTAATTTCAGCCCTGGGGACCCCCTGTTTCCTGAGTTACAGGCCCCGTTATGGGGTGCTGGTATCCCCCTGATTTGTTTAAATCTCTCGGTCACGTGAATTTAACCATGGCGGGTAACTTGGGAAGCAGGGGGTCCCCGGGGCTGAAATGAATGTGATTCAGCTCCAGAGACCCCATGCTACAATACTATGTTATTAAAATGAAAGCCCCGCGATTGCCTGTTAGACGCGCGCAGGGAGTGTGACAGATTCAGTCTCACCCTTAGGCTGCGGTCCCAGTCATGACTGTGACACGCGCGCCCGGAGTGTGTGGGGGGGGGGGGCGTCGCGTGCACAGCGCTAACCGCGATCTGCGGTTTCAGGAGAGAGGGAGAGGTTGCGACGGGAGGGGGCGTGTTCGGGTTTTGCGGGGGCGTGGCCATGACCTCACGCGGCTGGTTCGCCCTCATTGGCTGAACCGCCGGCGGGGGCGTGGCCACGGCTCCGTCGCAAGTTCCACACACAATTTTTTTGAGTGTGTGGAATCTTGCTGTACAGCGCGGCTGCTGAATGTGCGCCGACGCATGTACTCGGCCCTGAGTGACTGGGGGGGGGGGGCGGTGTTTGTGCGCACAGTGCACGCCGAGGCGTGCGCTGTGGCAGTCACTGGGACTGCAGCCTCAGTGTGCGTCTCCTGCAGACAGGAGCAGCCCGGGAGGATTCACACAGTGCGAGTCCCATTCAAACGCAGAAAGCGCCAGTCGGAAGCGACAGAACCGGTTGCTACATCTGTAAGAGGAGATATGATAACTATATTCAAATATATACGGGGACAATACAAGGAGCTTTCAAAATAACTATTCATCCCACGGGCAGTACAAAGGACTCGGGGCCATCCCTTAAGGTTGGAGGAAAGGAGATTTCTCCAGCAACAAAGGAAAGGGTTCTTTGCAGTAAGGGCAGTTACAGTGTGGGATTCATTACCCATGGAGACCGTGATGGGAAATATAGGATAAAGTATCTGTCGTATAAATGTAGCATAGGTTTAACTTGATGGACGGATGTCTTTTTTCAACCTCATCTACTATGTCACTCTGTCACTATATAACATTGCAGAAGCAACAAGTGCATGGCCTGAAAGGTTTCCAGTATGATTTGAATGCCTGATTTTCTGGAAAATGACCCAGTATCAGCTTATGCTGACTTTGTCAAGGTCATTTTGGCGGCTGTGTATTAAGTCTCCCAGCTTCAACATTTACAAAAAACTAGAGCAATAAAATTGAACCATACTGTATGTATAAGACAGGATAGACAGGATATTTTGCTTCATATCCCCCATAATCTCTATATCTTTTATGTGTCACAATTCCAGCTGCTTTATTTTACTATTTATCGTAAGGCAAAACAACGTTAGCAGTGTGTAAGTGTATATGACTAACTATTATAGATCAACACACTTTTGTGGGATGCTTTCTGCATCAGGAGAAGACTCACACACTTTTTGGAAACTGTCTTTATTTGGTAGCTGAATAATTAACAGAGAAAAGCCTCAGTTACTTTGCACAAAGGTAACCCGGGCAGCCTGTAACATTTACTGAGAAGCACTGAGCTGTGAAGACTGGCATTTGAGTCCCAAAGTCAGGCTTGTTTTTAACTAACCTAATGTATTTCAGTCTTGTTCTGGCTTCTGATTGAGCAGGACTGGCTGCTGAAGGTTTGGGAAATAGTATTAACCTTTTCAGTGCCACAGAGAGATGCAGCGCACAGGTCCGTTATAACGAGACCCCAAATACTGAAAGGGTTAGAGGAAAGAACGGGGTCCAGGCCGGGGTACGCATAAAGTGTTTGACCTTTCCGAAATTCACTTTGCCCCGCAACAGATGAACTTTTAGGGGGGTAAGGGGGAGGGGGGGTAGGGGTGCGGGGAACATGACAAAATGCCTTTCTAAATGGCCACAATTGTTCAAAATGTGCTATTTCACTTCAAGCAGGAAATAGTCGCCCTGTGACTTTTACTAATATTTTTAAGAGACGTTTGATTAAACTTTTTGATTGAAAGTTTGTTTGAGAAACCATATAACACTTCTTTATCACTAGTATAGTGTGGGAGAGGCAGCATGTCACTAGTATAGTGTGGGAGAGGCAGCATGTCACTAGTATAGTGTGGGAGAGGCAGCATGTCACTAGTATAGTGTGAGAGAGGCAGCATGTCACTAGTATAGTGTGGGAGAGGGAGCATGTCACTAGTATAGTGTGGGAGAGGCAGCATGTCACTAGTATAGTGTGGGAGAGGCAGCATGTCACTAGTATAGTGTGGGAGAGGCAGCATGTCACTAGTATAGTGTGGGAGAGGCAGCATGTCACTAGTATAGTGTGGGAGAGGCAGCATGTCACTAGTATAGTGTGGGAGAGGCAGCATGTCACTAGTATAGTGTGGGAGAGGCAGCATGTCACTAGTATAGTGTGGGAGAGGCAGCATGTCACTAGTATAGTGTGGGATAGGCAGCATGTCACTAGTATAGTGTGGGAGAGGCAGCATGTCACTAGTATAGTGTGGGAGAGGCAGCATGTCACTAGTATAGTGTGGGAGAGGCAGCATGTCACTAGTATAGTGTGGGAGAGGCAGCATTTCACTAGTATAGTGTGGGAGAGGCAGCATGTCACTAGTATAGTGTGGGAGAGGCAGCATGTCACTAGTATAGTGTGGGAGAGGCAGCATGTCACTAGTATAGTGTGGGAGAGGCAGCATGTCACTAGTATAGTGTGGGAGAGGCAGCATGTCACTAGTATAGTGTGGGAGAGGCAGCATGTCACTAGTATAGTGTGGGAGAGGTAGCATGTCACTAGTATAGTGTGGGAGAGGCAGCATGTCACTAGTATAGTGTGGGAGAGGCAGCATGTCACTAGTATAGTGTGGGAGAGGCAGCATTTCACTAGTATAGTGTGGGAGAGGCAGCATGTCACTAGTATAGTGTGGGAGAGGCAGCATGTCACTAGTATAGTGTGGGAGAGGCAGCATGTCACTAGTATAGTGTGGGAGAGGCAGCATGTCACTAGTATAGTGTGGGAGAGGCAGCATGTCACTAGTATAGTGTGGGAGAGGCAGCATGTCACTAATATAGTGTGGGATAGGCAGCATGTCACTAGTATAATGTGGGAGACGCAGCATGTCACTAGTATAGTGTGGGAGAGGCAGCATGTCACTAGTATAGTGTGGGAGAGGCAGCATGTCACTAGTATAGTGTGGGAGAGGCAGCATGTCACTAGTATAGTGTGGGAGAGGCAGCATGTCACTAGTATAGTGTGGGAGAGGCAGCATTTCACTAGTATAGTGTGGGAGAGGGAGCATGTCACTAGTATAGTGTGGGAGAGGCAGCATGTCACTAGTATAGTGTGGGATAGGCAGCATGTCACTAGTATAGTGTGGGAGAGGCAGCATGTCACTAGTATAGTGTGGGAGAGGCAGCATGTCACTAGTATAGTGTGGGAGAGGCAGCATGTCACTAGTATAGTGTGGGAGAGGGAGCATGTCACTAGTATAGTGTGGGAGAGGCAGCATGTCACTAGTATAGTGTGGGAGAGGGAGCATGTCACTAGTATAGTGTGGGAGAGGCAGCATGTCACTAGTATAGTGTGGGAGAGGCAGCATGTCACTAGTATAGTGTGGGAGAGGCAGCATGTCACTAGTATAGTGTGGGAGAGGGAGCATGTCACTAGTATAGTGTGGGAGAGGCAGCATGTCACTAGTATAGTGTGGGAGAGGCAGCATGTCACTAGTATAGTGTGGGAGAGGCAGCATGTCACTAGTATAGTGTGGGAGAGGCAGCATGTCACTAGTATAGTGTGGGAGAGGCAGCATGTCACTAGTATAGTGTGGGAGAGGCAGCATGTCACTAGTATAGTGTGGGAGAGGCAGCATGTCACTAGTATAGTGTGGGAGAGGCAGCATGTCACTAGTATAGTGTGGGAGAGGCAGCATGTCACTAGTATAGTGTGGGAGAGGCAGCATGTCACTAGTATAGTGTGGGAGAGGCAGCATGTCACTAGTATAGTGTGGGAGAGGCAGCATGTCACTAGTATAGTGTGGGAGAGGCAGCATGTCACTAATATAGTGTGGGATAGGCAGCATGTCACTAGTATAGTGTGGGAGAGGCAGCATGTCACTAGTATAGTGTGGGAGAGGCAGCATTTCACCAGTATAGTGTGGGAGAGGGAGCATGTCACTAGTATAGTTTGGGAGAGGCAGCATGTCACTAGTATAGTGTGGGATAGGCAGCATGTCACTAGTATAGTGTGGGAGAGGCAGCATGTCACTAGTATAGTGTGGGATAGGCAGCATGTCACTAGTATAGTGTGGGAGAGGCAGCATGTCACTAGTATAGTGTGGGAGAGGCAGCATGTCACTAGTATAGTGTGGGAGAGGGAGCATGTCACTAGTATAGTTTGGGAGAGGCAGCATGTCACTAGTATAGTGTGGGAGAGGCAGCATGTCACTAGTATAGTGTGGGAGAGGCAGCATGTCACTAGTATAGTGTGGGAGAGGCAGCATGTCACTAGTATAGTGTGGGAGAGGGAGCATGTCACTAGTATAGTGTGGGAGAGGCAGCATGTCACTAGTATAGTGTGGGAGAGGCAGCATGTCACTAGTATAGTGTGGGAGAGGCAGCATGTCACTAGTATAGTGTGGGAGAGGCAGCAGGGTAGCCAGTTAGCTAGGTGCAGGCAGGGACGGGAAGGCAGGAGGTGCAGGCAGGGACGGGAAGGCAGGAGGTGAAGGCAGGGACGGGAAGGCAGGAGGTGAAGGCAGGGACGGGAAGGCAGGAGGTGCAGGCAGGGACGGGAAGGCAGGAGGTGCAGGCAGGGACGGGAAGGCAGGAGGTGCAGGCAGGGATGGGAAGGCAGGAGGTGCAGGCAGGGATGGGAAGGCAGGAGGTGCAGGCAGGGATGGGAAGGCAGGAGGTGCAGGCAGGGATGGGAAGGCAGGAGGTGCAGGCAGGGACGGGAAGGCAGGAGGTGCAGGCAGGGATGGGAAGGCAGGAGGTGCAGGCAGGGATGGGAAGGCAGGAGGTGCAGGCAGGGATGGGAAGGCAGGAGGTGCAGGCAGGGATGGGAAGGCAGGAGGTGCAGGCAGGGATGGGAAGGCAGGAGGTGCAGGCAGGGACGGGAAGGCAGGAGGCTAGAGAGAGACTGAGAGAGATGTGTGTGTATGTGATGTTTCTGCATTTGATTCCTTTACATGGAGAGGTGTTATCGCAGGGGAGGGGGAACGCTTAAACTCCTGTGAAACTGAGGAGGGAATTTCCCAGCACTAGAGAAGGGGCGGACAACTCTAGTTTTCAAGACTCCCCCAACAGGTCAGGTTTTCAGAAGATCCCTGCTTCAGCACAGGTGGCTCAGTCAGTCCCTACTTCAGCACAGGTGGCTCAATCAGTGGCTCAGCTGATTGAGCCACCTGTGCTGAAGCAGGGATATCCTGAAAACCTGACCTGTTGGAGGATCGTGAGGACTGGAGTTGGCTACCCCTGCATTAGAGGCTCAGTTAGCGCTGCAGGGACAACAGCCTCAGCGGCAGTAGAAGTACCAGTTGCTTTTGATGGTACCATTAGTAGTAGCACTCTGGATGCACCCCCTCTGTGCTGTACCCCAGGACCAGGAGCCTGCTGATGCTCTTGTATTTTACCTTAATCAACCTCCCTCTTCGGAAGTCGTTCTGTATTAGAAGCAGGTCAGTATGAGGATTCTCCGGTTTCCCTATGTTGGAGAGTGAGATTTTGCCAGGACCACATGTGGCAGCAGAACTGTCTCAGCTATGTAATCATCCTCAACTAATGATGTCTCTGCAGTGTCCGTTGGCATTGATGCTTCCTCTGCCCAAGTGCATCTGCTGTTTGGAGAGATGCATGAACTGGAGATGCAGCCCGCGTTGCAGGTGGATGCAGGGCGGGGTGGTGATGTGGATGTTGGACAATACCCTGTTCTAGCCTGTTGTGTAACCCCATAATAGTATCAGTTGCACTGCCTTATTCTGCTACACCAAGCAGCACCTCTGCTGCTCTCTTTCTGCTCTAGCTTCAGGTGGTGGAGGACCAGGAGACACTTAGGATAGTAGTGACAACGCTTGGTCAGGTAAAGGTAAGGGTCACCCTAGGTGAGGGTGGTGGTTCTTCTAGTGAGAGGCGTCCCAGGGTAGCAAACCCCAAGCTTGTATCCCATCCTGCTTCTCCAGCCCACAGGTATTACATAGACGGTGTCAGGAATCTAGAGGAACCACCTCCTTCATGTGGGAATTCATTGAATTATCACCCCATGGCATAGTGAGGGACTTTGTCGTGGTCTACTGCGTCCTATGTGAGGCAACAGTTCAAAGAGGAAGGAGAAGGTGCTACCTTGGGATGACTACACCTGCACCCTCACCTTCTGATGGAATAACTCCAAACTCTTGACTTTGGAGTACTTGAAGAAATAAGGGGAGAGCTGCTGGCCTAGGCGGCATTCTGCCCCTCCCCTCCCCCTACTATCTCTGCTGCACACCCCCTCCCCACTAACAGCATCTTCATCTTCATCATACCCCTGCACCTCAGTAGTTACAGGATTCCTAATAGTTTGTTCTGCATTTTCTAAGGCTATGCTTTTAGTGCATCTTCCCCCATTGCCACGGACACTTTGATGAGGATGATGATGAGGATGACACTGGACGTGGCAATGACTGCTGTTGCCTAGCAGTGTGGACTCTTCCTCAAGCGCACAGTGAGGGTGTTGGTGCTGCTGGGCTTGTATTTTGTTTACTTTGAATTATACAATATATAGGCTCTTCTCTTTGTGCTGCTGATACTAGGAAGAGGCATTGTACTGCTAGCTGTGGGGGCAGGAGACGTGTGAAGTGTTCGCTGACATTCGACTTCATAGGCGTGGATATGCGAGGGGGCCGTGGGAGAGAGATAATATCCCCTGAAACCCACCTACAAACAACACCTGTGCTCAAAGAGCTCACCCATGTAACCCCTTTTATGTAAACAAAGCAATTACCCTGCAGGCTTTAAAAGGCGTAGGGGCTGATTCTGTAAGGGGTGATAGTGCAGGGGACGTGCTATTGCATTAAAAACACCATTAAAGTCAATGGGACTTTTCATGTAATAGTACATCATCTGCGCTATCACACCTTATAGAATAAGGCTGCGTCCCCGCTAGCGCTGAGCGGGCAGTGCTTGGCGCGGTGACTTGCATATATATATATATGCCCAAGTCCCCGCTCACGCGATGCGCGCATGCGTATGTGCGGTCGCGCGCGTGCGTATGCGCGGGCACACACGCTCACCGGCGCTCGGCGCTTAAGTAAACACATTTTTTAAACTTTCTAGTGCTCTCGGCTTCCCCTGCAGCGTCCTGTCCCCCCCCGCGATCATGCTTGGAGAGCTCTCCAAGAATGAGCGAGCTCAGCGCCAGCGGGGACAAAGCCTAAGCCCCTTAAAGTAGGAGACCGCACAGCTCAGCTGTAATAAAAGGGGTTACTTTGACCTCCTTCCACCCTTTTTGAGAAGTATTTGCATGCAGGCTGCAGTGAGTACAGTACTGCCTTTTCTTTTCATGCTGCAGTACTGCAGATGAACACTACCTGTTTGTTACGTGTTGTGGCGTTTCTAAGGGACAAATTAAAAACCTTTCAATAGTTGTAACCTTTTCGTTGCCAGAATGGTCTGCAATGCATCTTTTGCTTCAATTCAATGTGTTTTTTGAAGGGCACACATCTCACCCCATTGCTGTCAGGAGTTAAAGCAGTTCTTGCCCGTGCTTCTCAGCTCTGCTTTCTCCCCAATGGTTTTGCCACTATAAGTGCAACACAGAAGGTGCTCTGTCCTCACCTTCCCAACCTCTGTATGTACCCACCCCACCACACACACAAAATACGCACAGCTCCCTTGTGAGCAAGTGGGCATGTATGGTTTCTTACCCAGGGGCCACTGGTCTTCCGTTTCACCCCATCAGAATAAAAGCAGGTGACCCCTTTGCTGTGTCCAAAGGAGCAGGGCACAGTGACTGCCTTGTATGAATAATACCTGGTTATAACACCGGGTTGCACATTTACAGATGAGCTGTTTCAGAGAGCGCAGAGGTTTGCGCTCCTCCATGAGGGCCCTGTGCTGCGGAGGACTTTTATTTCTTTAGTAGGGTTACACTGTATCACTTAATTTTCTTCGCTGCTTTGCGAATATTCCGCGTGTGTCTGTGTTTCAGGCTGGGTCACACTTGCCCCCCTGTGCGCATTAGTAGATGATCTTCACAAGGAGACTTTGGAAAGAAATGTCAACGTGTGGCGTTTTAGCTCCGTGACGCTTTAGGGAGGATGGATAATACAAGAGAGGTGGTGACACAAAGGGGAGGATTAAAGCTTGGTACTGACGAGCTAACTGCGTCTCTGTAACGTTTCTTTACAAACCAGAGGTGGCCTTCAGTCACGAAAAAAAACCCCAGAGACCCCGGTTTAATTCCACACACCACAGGGCCTGCAAGAAAGAAAAAAAAAATCAAATGGTATTAATCAGGACTTTCTGATCTCAACACATCACAGGGGAGGCTGGGATTGATCTCTGCAGCTGCTTCTCCCTGAGGAAAGGAGCTAACCTGGAGAGATGATACCAGCACATCTTTGAATTATTCAGCTGGACCAATACAGGCTATCTCCTCCATTCCCTTCCCACTCTTCTGAGACCCACACTGTGACAGTGCTGGGTAAGGAGAGATAAAGTGTAAAGATATGGAATACATCAAAGTCAGCCCCTGACAAAGTGACGTAAGTCACAAGACCTGTAATGTCACGTCCACGGTCGCTTTCTGTCCCTCGCATTAAATATCTTTCCTTTTTTAATGTTTTTGTTAAAGTGTTTTTGTGGTTTTGTCATTTCAACTGTGAAGCGGATCCGTTTTTTTTTGTTTTTTTTAACTTTTCTGTATGCGAGTAAGACTCGGATTTACCGGCCGCAGGAGCGCGGCTTTTCGGTGACGAGGATGCGGTCTTAGTATGTGTCAGATATGGAATATCTGCGTATTGGCTCCTGCTTAGCTGCAAATCCAGATCAATCTTTTTCCTGGTCCCACTCTGATATAGAACAGTTAGTAACAGAGCAGAAAATGGGAACCCAAAGCCAGCACCGGATTATAGTGTTAGTAAGCCGATGTGTGGATGGGAGGAGGGCAAAACAAATCTTGGCGCTACTCAGAGAGGTCTAACTATCAAGGCAAAAGTGATACATTTCTGGAATGAAAAGATTGGTACAAATAGTTAAGTTATAGTGGGTAAAAAAAAAAGTGACAAAAACCCTCCACAGTAAAGCAAATACTTTACTCTGGAGGGTTTTGTCACTTTTTTTTACCCACCATAACTTAACTAAGTGTGTGGTGAAACCTATCCCTGCTTCATTGTTGCATAGCCAGTATAACCAACCCCACACTGATGAGACCCATTAAGGTTGAAACGGGTGGGTGTGTGTGTTTGTGTGTGTGTGTGTGTGTTTTTTTTACTGGCTATGCATCTTAACCCAGGCTGTGCTCAAAGCTGTGCAATGCAGCAAGCATAAGCTTTAGGGGACCATGTGACATGGTCTTGAAGCAAAAGGTGGGATTGTGTGCTCATTTGCATGTCACTTCCCAGAATCCCTTGCTGCAGTGGAAGCACTGTAAGCTGGGTGATAATTGTGAAAGGCAGGGCTGCAGACATGTCTAAGACATGCAAATGAGCATACAGTAATATTTCCATTTGATATATATATATATATATATTTATTTATATTTATACACACACACACACGTACGTATAGATCCAGTAGGATTTGTCCTTTGATACATCTGATGCAGTTTGTTTTGCAGCAGATTTATGGCCTCGATACATAGATCCCAGAAGCTTTAGTGTAGGATTTATCAATGAAGAATAATTTTACTATGTTACCACGCATCTGTGGAGTTGATTTGGGCTCTGCAGTGTATTTTAGGCCCACACACAGTGGTGGAACTAGGCATGGATATGCCCCTGTTGCCCTACCTGTGCAGCGAGTGTGGTGGTGGTGACGGAGGGAACCCAGCTAGGCGGTGATAGCAGAAGTTGGGTCTGACTTCTGGTGGGGCCTAACTTCCTTGTTAGGACCACCTTGGTTGGCTTCCGCTGCTGTCATCGTCACCACCACCACCACCACTCCACAGGTCGGACACCGGGTGAGAGAGGGGGCTTTAGCAATGCTAAAATGAGTGTTGGAACTTCCCGTTGGGTGGTGAATGGGCCCCTCTTCTGGCTGCACATTTAGTAGTTCCGCCACTGCCCACACACCTGTGAATGGGAGTGTCTTTATCCTGAGCCTCCCTCACACTTTGTGCTTATTCATTCTGGCACTGCAGGGCTGCTTCCCGTAACAATTGAGCTTGGCAGTGTTTTTTATTGTATTCAGTGGATATAGGGTTGTCAGACGTCCCGTATATACGGGACGGTCACTTGTTTCATTGACTTGTCCCATTGTTCCGGAAAGGTCTGTTGGGATGCTTAATTGTCCCGTATTTTAGTGCCTTGGCGTGAAATGCCTGAACTTAAAATTACTGAAAGGAAATCAGTCGTAAAAACATAATAGATTTCTGCTTGAGGGCGATAGTTACCTTTTGTATGTATGTATGTCTTTATTTATATAGCACGATTAGTGTACATTGCGCTTCACATTAGTAATATACGTGACAGTCATATAAATAACAAATAATGCAATTAACAGATCATGGGAATAAGTGCTTCAGACATAAAAGTAACATTTCGGAAGAGGAGTCCCTGCTCCGGGAAGCTTACAATCTAATTTGCCAATAGATGTCAACTTACTAAATTATTACAATAATAAAGCCATCTCATAATACTATGACACCCACCCCTATGGGCGTTATTCTTTCTCCCACCGCTACTCACCAGGTCAGCGTGTGTCATTTCCCGCCCGGCCAAGCGCGGAGATGATAAAACCCGAAGACTATATCAGTCACGCGGGAGATCCCATTCAGCTCAGAGCATTTGCAAATCATTCATCCCTCGTTATGACGTCACACTTTCACGCTGGATTGCGGCGTCCCGTATGCTAGAAAATGAAATGTGGCCAGTCTAATTGGATACCTAGAATCATTTCTCAGCCATGCGATTGTGACAGTGACTCCAGGACGAGCTGACACTGTTTTCATGCAGCGTGGCAGAATATTTCATACTGTAGATATTTCATGCTGATATTGCTCCTCAGTGCATTGCAAGCCTCTCTGGTAGTGACGAGGTTAAAATAGAAATGGTCCATGGGTAATGTATCATCTGTATAACCAATGTATCCTTCCACTTGATCAAGTGCCTCAAACAAGACACGTTTTCATAACAAAGTCTCGTTAGATTTATTAATGTATCAGAAAAACACAGACCTATCCCAAGCCTGGAAAAGTGTGTGATGATGTCAGGTACCCAGCAGGAGCATCCTCACTCCCAGCAGGAGCATCCTCACCCCCAACAGGAGCATCCTCATCCCCAGCAGGGGCATCCTCACCCCCAACAGGAGCATCCTCATCCCCAGCAGGGGCATCCTCACTCCCAGCAGGAGCATCCTCACCCCCAACAGGAGCATCCTCACCCCCAGCAGGAGCATCCTCACCCCCAGCAGGAGCATCCTCACCCCCAGCAGGAGCATCCTCACCCCCAGCAGGAGCATCCTCACGCGCAGCAGGGGCATCCTCACCCCCAGCAGGAGCATCCTCACGCGCAGCAGGGGCATCCTCACCCCCAGCAGGAGCATCTTCACCCCCAGCAGGAGCATCCTCACCCCCAGCAGGAGCATCCATACCCCCAGCAGGAGTATCCTCACCCCCAGCAGGAGCATCCTCACCCCCAGCAGGTGCATCCTCACCCCCAGCAGGAGCATCTTCACCCCCAGCAGGAGCATCCTCACCCCCAGCAGGAGCATCCATACCCCCAGCAGGAGCATCCATACCCCCAGCAGGAGCATCCTCACCCCCAGCAGGAGCATCCTCACCCCCAGCAGGTGCATCCATACCCCCAGCAGGAGCATCCATACCCCCAGCAGGAGCATCCTCACCCCCAGCAGGAGCATCCATACCCCCAGCAGGAGCATCCATACCCCCAGCAGGAGCATCCATACCCCCAGCAGGAGCATCCTCACCCCCAGCAGGAGCATCCTCACCCCCAGCAGGAGCATCCTCACCCCCAGCAGGTGCATCCATACCCCCAGCAGGAGCATCCATACCCCCAGCAGGAGCATCCTCACCCCCAGCAGGAGCATCCATACCCCCAGCAGGAGCATCCATACCCCCAGCAGGAGCATCCATACCCCCAGCAGGAGCATCCTCACCCCCAGCAGGAGCATCCATACCCCAGCAGGAGCATCCTCACCCCCAGCAGGAGCATCCTCAACCCCAGCAGGAGCATCCATTCCCCCAGCAGAAGCATTGATAACCCCAGCAGGAGCATCCTCACCCCCAGCAGGAGCATCCTCACGCGCAGCAGGAGCATCCTCACCCCCAGCAGGAGCATCCTCACCCCCAGCAGGAGCATCCTCACCCCCTGCAGGAGCATCCATACCCCCAGCAGGAGCATCCTCACCCCCAGCAGGAGCATCCTCACCCCCAGCAGGAGCATCCATACCCCAGCAGGAGCATCCTCACCCCCAGCAGGAGCATCCTCAACCCCAGCAGGAGCATCCTCACCCCCAGCAGGAGCATCCATACCCCCAGCAGGAGCATCCTCACCCCCAGCAGGAGCATCCTCACCCCCTGCAGGAGCATCCATACCCCTAGCAGGAGCATCCTCACTCCCAGCAGGAGCATCCTCACCCCCAGCAGGAGCATCCATACCCCAGCAGGAGCATCCTCACTCCCAGCAGGAGCATCCTCACCCCCAGCAGGAGCATCCTCACCCCCAGCAGGAGCATCCTCACACGCAGCAGGAGCATCCATACCCCCAGCAGGTGCATCCTCACCCCCAGCAGGAGCATCCTCACCCCCAGCAGGAGCATCCTCACACGCAGCAGGAGCATCCATACCCCCAGCAGAAGCATCCTCACCCCCTGAAGGAGCATCCTCAACCCCAGCAGGAGCATCCTCACCCGCAGTAGATGCATTGATAACCCCAGCAGGAGCATCATCACCCCCAGCAGGAACACCCATACCCCCCGCAGGAGCATCCTCACCCCCAGCAGGAACACCCATACCCCTAGCAGTTTCTCTTTGAATAAGTAAATTAGGGGAGGGGGGCGGGTACGCAGCTACTAACAGGAGTCAGTAAAGATTTAAGGTTTCTCGGTTCTCTGTTTGGAAGGATGTAAGTATATTCAGTACTATCTTATAATAGTTCTGAATATCTCAGGCATAGAAGTAACATAAGAAAAATAAGTTCCTGCACCGAAGAGCTTACAATCTAAATAGTAAGTAGGAAGAACGTACAGAGACGGTAGGTGGGTGTTCTGGTAAGTGCGTCTGCAGGGGGCCACGGTCAGTGCATCTGAGGAGCTACCCATACGCCTCGTTACAGAGGTGTGTTTTAAGAAAGGTCCTAAAGGTGGAGCGCGATGGTGCCAGTCGGATATTGAGGGGAATGGCATTCAAGAGACGTGGGGAGAGCAGGGCATAGGTTTGCCCCTCTGAACACTGCTGGTTTAATACAAGGACTTGCATACACAACGTGCTCCTTCCCTCCCCATTTAACAGGCTGACACCCTCAGACATTGTGCCATGTTCCGAGCTCTGTGCAACTCGGTGATCGCTGGGCAGCGTGTTCAGGGAGCAGAGCGATGCTGCTGTTTCTATGGTAACTTCATCATTTTCTCCTTGAGTAACTGAGCAAATAGTCCCATAAAAACCACTGTTAATGTTGGCATGAAAATTAAACCCGTCTTCTTGGCAAATCGAGACGGATTCTTTGCACTTTAACCAGTTGCTCACCAGGAAAGACAGCTAGACGTGAGCAGGGCAGAACATGTGACATCTGAGCTTATTTTGTAACTGGCATCTTCATATTCTTGGGGACTGTTTCCAGTGTTACCCATTCTGCTGTCTCTTCCTAGGGCATTCCTTATGCCTGGGAACAATATGACCATGTAATATGACTAAGCCCTGCCACACTGAAGGTTATTTTCTTACTAACAGCAGACGACACCTGTAACACTCTGCATGAGGCATTTAAACCAGCAGTAAATATGTAGAATTAAGATGCTAAATCAGATCCATGAAACAAAAGTTGTACATAACTTATCATTGCAATTCCTAAGAACCATTCTACCATCCTAAAAGTGAAAATATTACCTATTTGTGTCCTGTTTCTCCCCCCAATTTGTGCGTGTACTTTGGGGTAACGGTAGCTAGGAATAAGACTGACAATCTGTCTGTGGAAGTGAAGAGAGATGAGGTAACGATTGTAAAAAAAAAAAAAACCCATAAAGCAATATTAACAGTCCAGATAACCCGAAGAACTGTACTGTACCGATAGTTTGGTTCTGGGTTGGTTCTGGGTTGCACTGCCCACTTTAAATGTAAGGAAGAGTTTGCACAATACAGCAATAAATATTGATTTCCCAATGAAATCAGAAGCCACTCAGCCAGACAGCTGATGCTATATTCTTGATTTTAGAATTTAAGGTAATATATTTTACTATTTATTCCCAGAAGCCGAAGTAATTACAGTGCACACAATTGTCATGGAAAATACAGAGCGTCTGTTAGGCCATACCTACTGTAAATCAAACTATTTTGTAATTGTAAAGTTGCTGAGAAGGGGATGTGTTATAGAACAATTTGATAGTTGTGTCTTTTATGAACAGAGGCACAGAAGGCAGTAAATACAAATATACATACACAGCTCATTGTACTGTAGCACTATATATAGTATATTATTCGCTTGACTTTCCTATGCTGTAATTAGAGATGAGCGGATTTGAATACACAGCGGATCAGCTGGTTCCTTCGGTCACCGGATCAGCTGGTTCCTTCGGTCGCCGGATCAGCTGGTTCCTTCGGTCGCCGGATCAGCTGGTTCCTTCGGTCACCGGATCAGCTGGTTCCTTTGGTCGCCGGATCAGCTGGTTCCTTTGGTCGGCGGATCAGCTGGTTCCTTCGGTCGGCGGATCAGCTGGTTCCTTCAGTCGGCGGATCAGCTGGTTCCTTCAATCGGCGGATCAGCTGGTTCCTTCGGTCGGCGGATCAGCTGGTTCCTTCGGGCGGTGGATCAGCTGGTTCCTTCGGTCGGCGGATCAGCTGGTTCCTTCGGTCCGCGCATCAGCTGGTTTCTTCGGTCCGCGGATCAGCTGGTTCCTTCTGTCAGCGGATCAGCTGGTTCCTTCGGTTGGCGGATCAGCTGGCTCCTTCGGTCGCCAGATCAGCTGGTTCCTTCGGTCACCGGATCAGCTGGTTCCTTCGGTCGGCGGATCAGCTGGTTCCTTCGGTCCGCGCATCAGCTGGTTCCTTCGGTCGCTGGATCAGCTGGTTCCTTCGGTCACCAGATCAGCTGGTTCCTTCGGTCGGCGGATAAGCTTGTTCCTTCGGTCGGCGAATCAGCTGGTTCCTTCGGTCGGCGGATCAGCTGGTTCCTTCGGTCGGCGGATCAGCTGGTTCCTTCGGTCGGCGGATCAGCTGGTTCCTTCGGTCGGCGGATCAGCTGGTTCCTTCGGTCGGCGGATCAGCTGGTTCCTTCGGTCGGCGGATCAGCTGGTTCCTTCGGTCGGTGGATCAGCTGGTTCCTTCGGTCGGCGGATCAGCTGGTTCCTTTGGTCGGCGCATCAGCTGGTTCCTTCGGTCGGTGGATCAGCTGGTTCCTTCGGTCGGCGGATCAGCTGGTTCCTTCGGTCGGCGGATCAGCTGGTTCCTTCGGTCGGCGGATCAGCTGGTTCCTTCGGTCGGCGGATCAGCTGGTTCCTTCGGTCGGCGGATCAGCTGGTTCCTTCTGTCAGCGGATCAGCTGGTTCCTTCGGCCGGCGGATCAGCTGGCTCCTTCGGTCGCCAGATCAGATGGTTCCTTCGGTCACCGGATCAGCTGGTTCCTTCGGTCGGCGGATCAGCTGGTTCCTTCGGTCCGCGTATCAGCTGGTTCCTTCGGTCGCCGGATCAGCTGGTTCCTTCGGTCACGCATCAGCTGGTTCCTTCGGTCGGCGGATAAGCTTGTTCCTTCGGTCGGCGAATCAGCTGGTTCCTTCGGTCGGCGGATCAGCTGGTTCCTTCGGTCGGCAGATCAGCTGGTTCCTTCGGTCGGCGGATCAGCTGGTTCCTTCGGTCAGCGGATCAGCTGGTTCCTTCGGTCGGTGGATCAGCTGGTTCCTTCGGTCAGCGGATCAGCTGGTTCCTTCGGTCGGCGGATCAGCTGGTTACTTCGGTCGGCGGATCAGCTGGTTCCTTCGGTCGGCGCATCAGCTGGTTCCTTCGGTCGGTGGATCAGCTGGTTCCTTCGGTCGGCGGATCAGCTGGTTCCTTCGGTCGGCGTATCAGCTGGTTCCTTCTGTCAGCGGATCAGCTGGTTCCTTCGGTCGGCGGATCAGCTGGCTCCTTCGGTCGCCAGATCAGCTGGTTCCTTTGGTCACCGGATCAGCTGGTTCCTTCGGTCCGCGGATCAGCTGGTTCCTTCGGTCCACGCATCAGCTGGTTCCTTCGGTCGCCGGATCAGCTGGTTCCTTCGGTCACCAGATCAGCTGGTTCCTTCGGTCAGCGGATCAGCTGGTTCCTTCGGTCACCAGATCAGCTGGTTCCTTCGGTCGGCGGATCAGCTGGTTCCTTCGGTCGGCGGATCAGCTGGTTCACTCGGTCGGTGGATCAGCTGGTTCCTTCGGTCGGCGGATCAGCTGGTTCCTTCGGTCGGCGGATCAGCTGGTTCCTTCGGTCAGCGCATCAGCTGGTTCCTTCGGTCGGCAGATCAGCTGGTTCCTTCGGTCGGCGGATCAGCTGGTTCCTTCGGTCGGCGGATCAGCTGGTTCCTTCGGTCGGCGCATCAGCTGGTTCCTTCGGTCGGTGGATCAGCTGGTTCCTTCAGTCGGCGGATCAGCTGGTTCCTTCGGTCGGCGTATCAGCTGGTTCCTTCTGTCAGCGGATCAGCTGGTTCCTTCGGTCGGCGGATCAGCTGGCTCCTTCGGTCGCCAGATCAGCTGGTTCCTTTGGTCACCGGATCAGCTGGTTCCTTCGGTCCGCGGATCAGCTGGTTCCTTCGGTCCACGCATCAGCTGGTTCCTTCGGTCGCCGGATCAGCTGGTTCCTTCGGTCACCAGATCAGCTGGTTCCTTCGGTCAGCGGATCAGCTGGTTCCTTCGGTCACCAGATCAGCTGGTTCCTTCGGTCGGCGGATCAGCTGGTTCCTTCGGTCGGCGGATCAGCTGGTTCCTTCTGTCAGCGGATCAGCTGGTTCCTTCGGCCGGCGGATCAGCTGGCTCCTTCGGTCGCCAGATCAGATGGTTCCTTCGGTCACCGGATCAGCTGGTTCCTTCGGTCGGCGGATCAGCTGGTTCCTTCGGTCCGCGTATCAGCTGGTTCCTTCGGTCGCCGGATCAGCTGGTTCCTTCGGTCACGCATCAGCTGGTTCCTTCGGTCGGCGGATAAGCTTGTTCCTTCGGTCGGCGAATCAGCTGGTTCCTTCGGTCGGCGGATCAGCTGGTTCCTTCGGTCGGCAGATCAGCTGGTTCCTTCGGTCGGCGGATCAGCTGGTTCCTTCGGTCAGCGGATCAGCTGGTTCCTTCGGTCGGTGGATCAGCTGGTTCCTTCGGTCAGCGGATCAGCTGGTTCCTTCGGTCGGCGGATCAGCTGGTTACTTCGGTCGGCGGATCAGCTGGTTCCTTCGGTCGGCGCATCAGCTGGTTCCTTCGGTCGGTGGATCAGCTGGTTCCTTCGGTCGGCGGATCAGCTGGTTCCTTCGGTCGGCGTATCAGCTGGTTCCTTCTGTCAGCGGATCAGCTGGTTCCTTCGGTCGGCGGATCAGCTGGCTCCTTCGGTCGCCAGATCAGCTGGTTCCTTTGGTCACCGGATCAGCTGGTTCCTTCGGTCCGCGGATCAGCTGGTTCCTTCGGTCCACGCATCAGCTGGTTCCTTCGGTCGCCGGATCAGCTGGTTCCTTCGGTCACCAGATCAGCTGGTTCCTTCGGTCAGCGGATCAGCTGGTTCCTTCGGTCACCAGATCAGCTGGTTCCTTCGGTCGGCGGATCAGCTGGTTCCTTCGGTCGGCGGATCAGCTGGTTCACTCGGTCGGTGGATCAGCTGGTTCCTTCGGTCGGCGGATCAGCTGGTTCCTTCGGTCGGCGGATCAGCTGGTTCCTTCGGTCAGCGCATCAGCTGGTTCCTTCGGTCGGCAGATCAGCTGGTTCCTTCGGTCGGCGGATCAGCTGGTTCCTTCGGTCGGCGGATCAGCTGGTTCCTTCGGTCGGCGGATCAGCTGGTTCCTTCGGTCGGCGGATCAGCTGGTTCCTTCGGTCGGCGGATCAGCTGGTTCCTTCGGTCGGCGGATCAGCTGGTTCCTTCGGTCGGCGGATCAGCTGGTTCCTTTGGTCGGCGCATCAGCTGGTTCCTTCGGTCGGTGGATCAGCTGGTTCCTTCGGTCGGCGGATCAGCTGGTTCCTTCGGTCGGCGGATCAGCTGGTTCCTTCGGTCGGCGGATCAGCTGGTTCCTTCGGTCGGCGGATCAGCTGGTTCCTTCGGTCGGCGGATCAGCTGGTTCCTTCGGTCGGCGGATCAGCTGGTTCCTTCGGTCGGCGGATCAGCTGGTTCCTTCGGTCGGCGGATCAGCTGGTTCCTTCGGTCGGCGGATCAGCTGGTTCCTTCGGTCAGCGCATCAGCTGGTTCCTTCGGTCGGCGGATCAGCTGGTTCCTTCGGTCAGCGCATCAGCTGGTTCCTTCGGTCGGCGGATCAGCTGGTTCCTTCGGTCAGCGCATCAGCTGGTTCCTTCGGTCGGCGGATCAGCTGGTTCCTTCGGTCGCCGGATCAGCTGGTTCCTTCGGTCGGCGGATCAGCTGGTTCCTTCGGTCGGCGGATAAGCTTGTTCCTTCGGTCGGCGGATCAGCTGGTTCCTTCGGTCGGCGGATCAGCTGGTTCCTTCGGTCGCCGGATCAGCTGGTTCCTTCGGTCACCAGATCAGCTGGTTCCTTCGGTCGGCGGATAAGCTTGTTCCTTCGGTCGGCGAATCAGCTGGTTCCTTCGGTCGGCGGATCAGCTGGTTCCTTCGGTCGGCAGATCAGCTGGTTCCTTCGGTCGGCGGATCAGCTGGTTCCTTCGGTCGGCGGATCAGCTGGTTCCTTCGGTCGGCGGATCAGCTGGTTCCTTCGGTCGGCGGATCAGCTGGTTCCTTCGGTCGGAGGATCAGCTGGTTCCTTCGGTCGGCGCATCAGCTGGTTCCTTCGGTCGGCGTATCAGCTGGTTCCTTCTGTCAGCGGATCAGCTGGTTCCTTCGGTCGGCGGATCAGCTGGCACCTTCGGTCGCCGGATCAGCTGGTTCCTTCGGTCACCGGATCAGCTGGTTCCTTCGGTCGGCGGATCAGCTGGTTCCTTCGGTCCACGCATCAGCTGGTTCCTTCGGTCCACGCATCAGCTGGTTCCTTCGGACGCCGGATCAGCTGGTTCCTTCGGTCACCAGATCAGCTGGTTCCTTCGGTCGGCGGATCAGCTGGTTCCTTCGGTCACCAGATCAGCTGGTTCCTTCGGTCGGCGGATCAGCTGGTTCCTTCGGTCGGCGGATCAGCTGGTTCCTTCGGTCGGCGGATCAGCTGGTTCCTTCGGTTGGCGGATCAGCTGGTTCCTTCGGTCGGCGGATCAGCTGGTTCCTTAGGTCGGCGCATCAGCTGGTTCCTTCGGTCGGTGGATCAGCTGGTTCCTTCGGTCGGCGGATCAGCTGGTTCCTTCGGTTGGCGTATCAGCTGGTTCCTTCTGTCAGCGGATCAGCTGGTTCCTTCGGTCGGCGGATCAGCTGGCTCCTTCGGTCGCCGGATCAGCTGGCTCCTTCGGTCACCGGATCAGCTGGTTCCTTCGGTCGGCGGATCAGCTGGTTCCTTCGGTCCACGCATCAGCTGGTTCCTTCGGTCGCCGGATCAGCTGGTTCCTTCGGTCACCAGATCAGCTGGTTCCTTCGGTCGGCGGATCAGCTGGTTCCTTCGGTCACCAGATCAGCTGGTTCCTTCGGTCGGCGGATCAGCTGGTTCCTTCGGTCGGCGGATCAGCTGGTTCCTTCGGTCGGCGGATCAGCTGGTTCCTTCAGTCGGCGGATCAGCTGGTTCCTTCGGTCGGCGCATCAGCTGGTTCCTTCGGTCGGCGGATCAGCTGGTTCCTTCGGGCGGCGGATCAGCTGGTTCCTTCGGTCGGCGGATCAGCTGGTTCCTTCGGTCGGCGGATCAGCTGGTTCCTTCGGTCGGCGGATCAGCTGGTTCCTTCGGTCGGCGGATCAGCTGGTTCCTTCGGTCGGCGGATCAGCTGGTTCCTTCGGTCGGCGCATCAGCTGGTTCCTTCGGTCGGCGGATCAGCTGGTTCCTTCGGTCAGCGCATCAGCTGGTTCCTTCGGTCGGCGGATCAGCTGGTTCTTTCGGTCGCCGGATCAGCTGGTTCCTTCGGTCGGCGGATCAGCTGGTTCCTTCGGTCGGCGGATAAGCTTGTTCCTTCGGTCGGCGGATCAGCTGGTTCCTTCGGTCGGTGGATCAGCTGGTTCCTTCGGTCGGCGGATCAGCTGGTTCCTTCGGTCGGCGGATCAGCTGGTTCCTTCGGTCGGCGCATCAGCTGGTTCCTTCGGTCGGCGGATCAGCTGGTTCCTTCGGTCGGCGGATCAGCTGGTTCCCTCGGTCGGCGGATCAGCTGGTTCCTTCGGTCGGCGGATCAGCTGGTTCCTTCGGTCGGCGGATCAGCTGGTTCCTTCGGTCGGTAGATCAGCTGGTTCCTTCGGTCGGCGGATCAGCTGGTTCCTTTGGTCGGCGGATCAGCTGGTTCCTTTGGTCGGCGCATCAGCTGGTTCCTTTGGTCGGCGCATCAGCTGGTTCCTTCGGTCGGTGGATCAGCTGGTTCCTTCGGTCGGCGGATCAGCTGGTTCCTTCGGTCGGCGGATCAGCTGGTTCCTTCGGTCGGCGGATCAGCTGGTTCCTTCGGTCGGCGGATCAGCTGGTTCCTTCGGTCGGCGGATCAGCTGGTTCCTTCGGTCGGCGGATCAGCTGGTTCCTTCGGTCGGCGGATCAGCTGGTTCCTTCGGTCGGCGGATCAGCTGGTTCCTTCGGTCGGCGCATCAGCTGGTTCCTTCGGTCGGCGGATCAGCTGGTTCCTTCGGTCAGCGCATCAGCTGGTTCCTTCGGTCGGCGGATCAGCTGGTTCTTTCGGTCGCCGGATCAGCTGGTTCCTTCGGTCGGCGGATCAGCTGGTTCCTTCGGTCGGCGGATCAGCTGGTTCCTTCGGTCGGCGGATAAGCTTGTTCCTTCGGTCGGCGGATCAGCTGGTTCCTTCGGTCGGTGGATCAGCTGGTTCCTTCGGTCGGCGGATCAGCTGGTTCCTTCGGTCGGCGGATCAGCTGGTTCCTTCGGTCGGCGCATCAGCTGGTTCCTTCGGTCGGCGGATCAGCTGGTTCCTTCGGTCGGCGGATCAGCTGGTTCCCTCGGTCGGCGGATCAGCTGGTTCCTTCGGTCGGCGGATCAGCTGGTTCCTTCGGTCGGCGGATCAGCTGGTTCCTTCGGTCGGCAGATCAGCTGGTTCCTTCGGTCGGCGGATCAGCTGGTTCCTTCGGTCGGCGGATCAGCTGGTTCCTTTGGTCGGCGCATCAGCTGGTTCCTTTGGTCGGCGCATCAGCTGGTTCCTTCGGTCGGTGGATCAGCTGGTTCCTTCGGTCGGCGGATCAGCTGGTTCCTTCGGTCGGCGGATCAGCTGGTTCCTTCGGTCGGCGGATCAGCTGGTTCCTTCGGTCGGCGGATCAGCTGGTTCCTTCGGTCGGCGGATCAGCTGGTTCCTTCTGTCAGCGGATCAGCTGGTTCCTTCGGTCGGCGGATCAGCTGGCTCCTTCGGTCGCCAGATCAGATGGTTCCTTCGGTCACCGGATCAGCTGGTTCCTTCGGTCGGCGGATCAGCTGGTTCCTTCAATCCGCGCATCAGCTGGTTCCTTCGGTCGCCGGATCAGCTGGTTCCTTCGGTCACCAGATCAGCTGGTTCCTTCGGTCGGCGGATAAGCTTGTTCCTTCGGTCGGCGAATCAGCTGGTTCCTTCGGTCGGCGGATCAGCTGGTTCCTTCGGTCGGCAGATCAGCTGGTTCCTTCGGTCGGCGGATCAGCTGGTTCCTTCGGTCAGCGGATCAGCTGGTTCCTTCGGTCGGTGGATCAGCTGGTTCCTTCGGTCAGCGGATCAGCTGGTTCCTTCGGTCGGCGGATCAGCTGGTTCCTTCGGTCGGTGGATCAGCTGGTTCCTTCGGTCGGCGGATCAGCTGGTTCCTTCGGTCGGCGTATCAGCTGGTTCCTTCTGTCAGCGGATCAGCTGGTTCCTTCGGTCGGCGGATCAGCTGGCTCCTTCGGTCGCCGGATCAGCTGGTTCCTTTGGTCACCGGATCAGCTGGTTCCTTCGGTCGGCGGATCAGCTGGTTCCTTCGGTCCACGCATCAGCTGGTTCCTTCGGTCGCCGGATCAGCTGGTTCCTTCGGTCACCAGATCAGCTGGTTCCGTCGGTCAGCAGATCAGCTGGTTCCTTCGGTCACCAGATCAGCTGGTTCCTTCGGTCGGCGGATCAGCTGGTTCCTTCGGTCGGCGGATCAGCTGGTTCACTCGGTCGGTGGATCAGCTGGTTCCTTCGGTCGGCGGATCAGCTGGTTCCTTCGGTCGGCGGATCAGCTGGTTCCTTCGGTCAGCGCATCAGCTGGTTCCTTCGGTCGGCGGATCAGCTGGTTCCTTCGGTCGGCGGATCAGCTGGTTCCTTCGGTCGGCGGATCAGCTGGTTCCTTCGGTCGGCAGATCAGCTGGTTCCTTCGGTCGGCGGATCAGCTGGTTCCTTCGGTCGGCGGATCAGCTGGTTCACTCGGTCGGTGGATCAGCTGGTTCCTTCGGTCAGCGGATCAGCTGGTTCCTTCGGTCGGCGGATCAGCTGGTTCCTTCGGTCGGCGGATCAGCTGGTTCCTTCGGTCGGCGCATCAGCTGGTTCCTTCGGTCGGTGGATCAGCTGGTTCCTTCGGTTGGCGGATCAGCTGGTTCCTTCGGTCGGCGTATCAGCTGGTTCCTTCTGTCAGCGGATCAGCTGGTTCCTTCGGTCGGCGGATCAGCTGGCTCCTTCGGTCGCCGGATCAGCTGGTTCCTTTGGTCACCGGATCAGCTGGTTCCTTCGGTCGGCGGATCAGCTGGTTCCTTCGGTCGGCGGATCAGCTGGTTCCTTCGGTCGGTGGATCAGCTGGTTCCTTCGGTCGGCGGATCAGCTGGTTCCTTCGGTCGGCGGATCAGCTGGTTCCTTCGGTCGGCAGATCAGCTGGTTCCTTCGGTCGGCGGATCAGCTGGTTCCTTCGGTCAGCGCATCAGCTGGTTCCTTCGGTCGGCGGATCAGCTGGTTCCTTCGGTCAGCGCATCAGCTGGTTCCTTCGGTCGGCGGATCAGCTGGTTCCTTCGGTCGGCGGATCAGCTGGTTCCTTCGGTCGGCGGATCAGCTGGTTCCTTCGGTCGGCGGATCAGCTGGTTCCTTCGGTCGGCGGATCAGCTGGTTCCTTCGGTCGGCGGATCAGCTGGTTCCTTCGGTCAGCGCATCAGCTGGTTCCTTCGGTCGGCGGATCAGCTGGTTCCTTCGGTCGGCGGATCAGCTGGTTCCTTCGGTCGGCAGATCAGCTGGTTCCTTCGGTCGGCGGATCAGCTGGTTCCTTCGGTCGGCGCATCAGCTGGTTCCTTCGGTCGGTGGATCAGCTGGTTCCTTCGGTCGGCGGATCAGCTGGTTCCTTCGGTCGGCGTATCAGCTGGTTCCTTCTGTCAGCGGATCAGCTGGTTCCTTCGGTCGGCGGATCAGCTGGCTCCTTCGGTCGCCGGATCAGCTGGTTCCTTTGGTCACCGGATCAGCTGGTTCCTTCGGTCGGCGGATCAGCTGGTTCCTTCGGTCCACGCATCAGCTGGTTCCTTCGGTCGCCGGATCAGCTGGTTCCTTCGGTCACCGGATCAGCTGGTTCCTTCGGTCAGCGGATCAGCTGGTTCCTTCGGTCACCAGATCAGCTGGTTCCTTCGGTCGGCGGATCAGCTGGTTCCTTCGGTCGGCGGATCAGCTGGTTCACTCGGTCGGTGGATCAGCTGGTTCCTTCGGTCGGCGGATCAGCTGGTTCCTTCGGTCGGCGGATCAGCTGGTTCCTTCGGTCGGCGCATCAGCTGGTTCCTTCGGTCGGCGGATCAGCTGGTTCCTTCGGTCGGCGGATCAGCTGGTTCCTTCGGTCGGCGGATCAGCTGGTTCCTTCGGTCGGCGGATCAGCTGGTTCCTTCGGTCGGCGGATCAGCTGGTTCCTTCGGTCGGCGGATCAGCTGGTTCCTTCGGTCGGCGGATCAGCTGGTTCCTTCGGTCAGCGCATCAGCTGGTTCCTTCGGTCGGCGGATCAGCTGGTTCCTTCGGTCAGCGCATCAGCTGGTTCCTTCGGTCGGCGGATCAGCTGGTTCCTTCGGTCGGCGGATCAGCTGGTTCCTTCGGTCGGCGGATCAGCTGGTTCCTTCGGTCGGCGGATCAGCTGGTTCCTTCGGTCGGCGGATCAGCTGGTTCCTTTGGTCGGCGCATCAGCTGGTTCCTTCGGTCGGCGGATCAGCTGGTTCCTTCGGTCGGCGGATCAGCTGGTTCCTTCGGTCGGCGGATCAGCTGGTTCCTTCGGTCGGCGGATCAGCTGGTTCCTTCGGTCGGCGGATCAGCTGGTTCCTTCTGTCAGCGGATCAGCTGGTTCCTTCGGCCGGCGGATCAGCTGTCTCCTTCGGTCGCCAGATCAGATGGTTCCTTCGGTCACCGGATCAGCTGGTTCCTTCGGTCGGCGGATCAGCTGGTTCCTTCGGTCCGCGTATCAGCTGGTTCCTTCGGTCGCCGGATCAGCTGGTTCCTTCGGTCGGTGGATCAGCTGGTTCCTTCGGTCAGCGGATCAGCTGGTTCCTTCGGTCGGCGGATCAGCTGGTTCCTTCGGTCGGCGGATCAGCTGGTTCCTTCGGTCGGCGCATCAGCTGGTTCCTTCGGTCGGTGGATCAGCTGGTTCCTTCGGTCGGCGGATCAGCTGGTTCCTTCGGTTGGCGTATCAGCTGGTTCCTTCTGTCAGCGGATCAGCTGGTTCCTTCGGTCGGCGGATCAGCTGGCTCCTTCGGTCGCCAGATCAGCTGGTTCCTTTGGTCACCGGATCAGCTGGTTCCTTCGGTCGGCGGATCAGCTGGCTCCTTCGGTCGCCAGATCAGATGGTTCCTTCGGTCACCGGATCAGCTGGTTCCTTCGGTCGGCGGATCAGCTGGTTCCTTCAATCCGCGCATCAGCTGGTTCCTTCGGTCGCCGGATCAGCTGGTTCCTTCGGTCACCAGATCAGCTGGTTCCTTCGGTCGGCGGATAAGCTTGTTCCTTCGGTCGGCGAATCAGCTGGTTCCTTCGGTCGGCGGATCAGCTGGTTCCTTCGGTCGGCAGATCAGCTGGTTCCTTCGGTCGGCGGATCAGCTGGTTCCTTCGGTCAGCGGATCAGCTGGTTCCTTCGGTCGGTGGATCAGCTGGTTCCTTCGGTCAGCGGATCAGCTGGTTCCTTCGGTCGGCGGATCAGCTGGTTCCTTCGGTCGGCGGATCAGCTGGTTCCTTCGGTCGGCGCATCAGCTGGTTCCTTCGGTCGGCGGATCAGCTGGTTCCTTCGGTCGGCGGATCAGCTGGTTCCTTCGGTCGGCGTATCAGCTGGTTCCTTCTGTCAGCGGATCAGCTGGTTCCTTCGGTCGGCGGATCAGCTGGCTCCTTCGGTCGCCGGATCAGCTGGTTCCTTTGGTCACCGGATCAGCTGGTTCCTTCGGTCGGCGGATCAGCTGGTTCCTTCGGTCCACGCATCAGCTGGTTCCTTCGGTCGCCGGATCAGCTGGTTCCTTCGGTCACCAGATCAGCTGGTTCCGTCGGTCAGCAGATCAGCTGGTTCCTTCGGTCACCAGATCAGCTGGTTCCTTCGGTCGGCGGATCAGCTGGTTCCTTCGGTCGGCGGATAAGCTGGTTCACTCGGTCGGTGGATCAGCTGGTTCCTTCGGTCGGCGGATCAGCTGGTTCCTTCGGTCGGCGGATCAGCTGGTTCCTTCGGTCAGCGCATCAGCTGGTTCCTTCGGTCGGCGGATCAGCTGGTTCCTTCGGTCGGCGGATCAGCTGGTTCCTTCGGTCGGCGGATCAGCTGGTTCCTTCGGTCGGCGGATCAGCTGGTTCCTTCGGTCGGCGGATCAGCTGGTTCCTTCGGTCGGCGGATCAGCTGGTTCCTTCGGTCGGCGGATCAGCTGGTTCCTTCGGTCGGCGGATCAGCTGGTTCCTTCGGTCGGCGGATCAGCTGGTTCCTTCGGTCGGCGGATCAGCTGGTTCCTTCGGTCAGCGCATCAGCTGGTTCCTTCGGTCGGCGGATCAGCTGGTTCCTTCGGTCAGCGCATCAGCTGGTTCCTTCGGTCAGCGGATCAGCTGGTTCCTTCGGTCGCCGGATCAGCTGGTTCCTTCGGTCGGCGGATCAGCTGGTTCCTTCGGTCACCGGATCAGCTGGTTCCTTCGGTCACCAGATCAGCTGGTTCCTTCGGTCGGCGTATAAGCTTGTTCCTTCGGTCGGCGGATCAGCTGGTTCCTTCGGTCAGCGCATCAGCTGGTTCCTTCGGTCGGCGGATCAGCTGGTTCCTTCGGTCAGCGCATCAGCTGGTTCCTTCGGTCGGCGGATCAGCTGGTTCCTTCGGTCGGCGGATCAGCTGGTTCCTTCGGTCGGCGGATCAGCTGGTTCCTTCGGTCAGCGGATCAGCTGGTTCCTTCGGTCGGCGGATCAGCTGGTTCCTTCGGTCGGCGGATCAGCTGGTTCCTTCGGTCGGCGGATCAGCTGGTTCCTTCGGTCAGCGCATCAGCTGGTTCCTTCGGTCGGCGGATCAGCTGATTCCTTCGGTCAGCGCATCAGCTGGTTCCTTCGGTCGGCGGATCAGCTGGTTCCTTCGGTCAGCGCATCAGCTGGTTCCTTCGGTCGGCGGATCAGCTGGTTCCTTCGGTCATCGCATCAGCTGGTTCCTTCGGCCGGCGGATAAGCTTGTTCCTTCGGTCGGCGAATCAGCTGGTTCCTTCGGTCGGCGGATCAGCTGGTTCCTTCGGTCGGCAGATCAGCTGGTTCCTTCGGTCGGCGGATCAGCTGGTTCCTTCGGTCGGCGGATCAGCTGGTTCCTTCGGTCGGCGGATCAGCTGGTTCCTTCGGTCGGCGGATCAGCTGGTTCCTTCGGTCGGCGGATCAGCTGGTTCCTTCGGTCGGCGGATCAGCTGGTTCCTTCGGTCAGCGCATCAGCTGGTTCCTTCGGTCGGCGGATCAGCTGGTTCCTTCGGTCAGCGCATCAGCTGGTTCCTTCGGTCGGCAGATCAGCTGGTTCCTTCGGTCAGCGCATCAGCTGGTTCCTTCGGTCGGCGGATCAGCTGGTTCCTTCGGTCGCCGGATCAGCTGGTTCCTTCGGTCGGCGGATCAGCTGGTTCCTTCGGTCGGCGGATAAGCTTGTTCCTTCGGTCGGCGGATCAGCTGGTTCCTTCGGTCGGCGGATCAGCTGGTTCCTTCGGTCGCCGGATCAGCTGGTTCCTTCGGTCACCAGATCAGCTGGTTCCTTCGGTCGGCGGATAAGCTTGTTCCTTCGGTCGGCGAATCAGCTGGTTCCTTCGGTCGGCGGATCAGCTGGTTCCTTCGGTCGGCAGATCAGCTGGTTCCTTCGGTCGGTGGATCAGCTGGTTCCTTCGGTCGGCGGATCAGCTGGTTCCTTCGGTCGGCGGATCAGCTGGTTCCTTCGGTCGGCGGATCAGCTGGTTCCTTCGGTCGGCGGATCAGCTGGTTCCTTCGGTCGGCGGATCAGCTGGTTCCTTCGGTCGGCGCATCAGCTGGTTCCTTCGGTCGGCGTATCAGCTGGTTCCTTCTGTCAGCGGATCAGCTGGTTCCTTCGGTCGGCGGATCAGCTGGCACCTTCGGTCGCCGGATCAGCTGGTTCCTTCAGTCACCGGATCAGCTGGTTCCTTCGGTCGGTGGATCAGCTGGTTCCTTCGGTCCACGCATCAGCTGGTTCCTTCGGTCCACGGATCAGCTGGTTCCTTCGGACGCCGGATCAGCTGGTTCCTTCGGTCACCAGATCAGCTGGTTCCTTCGGTCGGCGGATCAGCTGGTTCCTTCGGTCACCAGAGCAGCTGGTTCCTTCGGTCGGCGGATCAGCTGGTTCCTTCGGTCGGCGGATCAGCTGGTTCCTTCGGTCGGCGGATCAGCTGGTTCCTTCGGTTGGCGGATCAGCTGGTTCCTTCGGTCGGCGGATCAGCTGGTTCCTTAGGTCGGCGCATCAGCTGGTTCCTTCGGTCGGTGGATCAGCTGGTTCCTTCGGTCGGCGGATCAGCTGGTTCCTTCGGTTGGCGTATCAGCTGGTTCCTTCTGTCAGCGGATCAGCTGGTTCCTTCGGTCGGCGGATCAGCTGGCTCCTTCGGTCGCCGGATCAGCTGGCTCCTTCGGTCACCGGATCAGCTGGTTCCTTCGGTCGGCGGATCAGCTGGTTCCTTCGGTCCACGCATCAGCTGGTTCCTTCGGTCGCCGGATCAGCTGGTTCCTTCGGTCACCAGATCAGCTGGTTCCTTCGGTCGGCGGATCAGCTGGTTCCTTCGGTCACCAGATCAGCTGGTTCCTTCGGTCGGCGGATCAGCTGGTTCCTTCGGTCGGCGGATCAGCTGGTTCCTTCGGTCGGCGGATCAGCTGGTTCCTTCGGTCGGCGGATCAGCTGGTTCCTTCAGTCGGCGGATCAGCTGGTTCCTTCGGTCAGCGCATCAGCTGGTTCCTTCGGTCGGCGGATCAGCTGGTTCCTTCGGGCGGCGGATCAGCTGGTTCCTTCGGTCGGCGGATCAGCTGGTTCCTTCGGTCGGCGGATCAGCTGGTTCCTTCGGTCGGCGGATCAGCTGGTTCCTTCGGTCGGCGGATCAGCTGGTTCCTTCGGTCGGCGGATCAGCTGGTTCCTTCGGTCGGCGCATCAGCTGGTTCCTTCGGTCGGCGGATCAGCTGGTTCCTTCGGTCAGCGCATCAGCTGGTTCCTTCGGTCGGCGGATCAGCTGGTTCTTTCGGTCGCCGGATCAGCTGGTTCCTTCGGTCGGCGGATCAGCTGGTTCCTTCGGTCGGCGGATCAGCTGGTTCCTTCGGTCGGCGGATAAGCTTGTTCCTTCGGTCGGCGGATCAGCTGGTTCCTTCGGTCGGTGGATCAGCTGGTTCCTTCGGTCGGCGGATCAGCTGGTTCCTTCGGTCGGCGGATCAGCTGGTTCCTTCGGTCGGCGCATCAGCTGGTTCCTTCGGTCGGCGGATCAGCTGGTTCCTTCGGTCGGCGGATCAGCTGGTTCCCTCGGTCGGCGGATCAGCTGGTTCCTTCGGTCGGCGGATCAATCTCAAAAAGGACGATTCGCATCTTGTGGATTTTTGTTTTTTTTACACCGAAAAATCCATCCGCAGCTTCCGCAATCTGCGGATGGATTTTAAGAATCCAATCTGCTAATTGCGGAATCCACGGATGGATTGTTAAAATCCCCCCGCGGATTGTATATAATGGCAGTCTTAGATTAATCTGTTCGGATGGAAACTGTAACAATCCGACGGCGAATTTTACACCGCGGGACGGATTTAGAATGGCAAACTTGGGCAGAATCCGTGAAACAGATTAGAACTACTTCGCCCAGCTCTAACCTTTAACCTGGACTCTATCATTCCTTTTTTGTTTTCTTTTTCTCTCGTGTGACCTGTGACCTTGGGATTGAATTTATCACATTGTCTCATAACAAGGCGGAGCTTGCACAGGGAGTCACTATGTATCAAACGTATCGATGCAGCCAGCATTATTGCATTCACCGGCATGCTGCTGCAGGACATATACAGCGCGCCAGCGGGAAAAGAAGTAATTGCTTTGAATCCGATGCTGGGGCAAGAAGGGATCGGAGCCATTGACACAAACACACATTTCCAATGCAGACATTTATATAGTTCATTTAATTGTACGTTGTACCTCTCTATGTCTGACTGTGCATATGTGTCCTCGCCTATGTGTAACTGGTTATGTTTTTGTAATAAACATAACTCTGTACCCCATTGTACCGCGCTGCGGAATATGTTGACGCATCACAAATAAACGATAATAATAATAATACTATACCCTCCCACCAATGAAGGGGTTAACCGAATGGTACATTGCTGGCTATGCTAGCACTGCTTGATTGTTCTTCTCTCATGGGTGGGTAGATCCTCAGAAGGTCACAATTTTTTTAACATTACGTTATCTCGTTTTAACGTATCTATATCCGTAAGACATATCGGCAAAGCTGCTTAATGCTATGCTGTTCAGCAATTTCCCTTAAAAATAAGTGAATCTTCCACTTTTACGTCAGGCTTCTTCCTATGCCAATCATATGGTAATGGACACTTTACCCAACTACAGAAATACAGAGACCTCCGTTACTGTTAACATTATGCTAATAACGTCGCCATATTTAGCGCCTGCTGAAATCTGCCCTTACTCATTTCTATGCCCAGAGGAGGATTTCTCCAAATAGCCTACAAGGGAAAAGGGAAGGTCATATGTGGTACCCATATGAAAGGACTCAGTGTATGAATTAACCCTTTCATAACATGTGTTATACTAACAGATCTATGGTGGAACATAAAAATGGGTGAAACACAGCAACAAATGAATATTAATTGTTTCTTCTTTAAGGGATTAACTATAATAGGTTGTTTATTGATGAAAGTGAATGTTAGCTATGTTTATGTGGCTTACCTCTGAGTTTACAAGAATGAATCTACATCTGCCTGATGGGGTTCCTCCGCAAGAGCTGCTCCCCTCTGCACAGAACCAGCGTGCTAAGGCTTAACTTCTGCTTTTACTATGTGGAACGTTAACTCCACCCATAGGAATGTTAATGAGACAGGAAGACAATCGACTTTGAATCCACAGCTGCATTCAATCTGAACCCCTTCAGTGTACATCTGCATCGCCCCAAAGGTGGACAGCCTTTTGTGCAGCCGAAGGGCAGCTAAAGGGTGTGAGATATTTGTTGCCTGTAAAAGAGACTTATCCCATTTAAATAAGGCTGCCTCTAGTGGTTTGAGGAATCCAGCAGGGAGCTGGTTAATTGCAGCTACAAAATTAACCAGCTCCACCAGGTTAATCAGACAAGTGTAAAAACCTCCTGCTGTGAACAGATCCAGAGACTCTTGAGCACATAGGCATGACTGTGTGCTGATATCAAGATACCAGGGGACCATACCTCTTTTCCTGGACACAGAGGACCCAGGAACCTGCCAGAGGCTGGGCACTCAACAGACACCAACCAGATTCAGAGACTGACACAAAGAGCCCCTGCTTACAGGTACTTTTTTAGACTTTGGGGTAATAGGTTGGTAAGGGGCTTTCCCCCCCAGCATTGCAGATAGGGACTGGGGAAGTGAGTCAGCCCTTACACCAGGATAGGTGTTTGTATGTATATTTATATATATTTATATATATATATATATATATATATATATATATATATATATATATATAGTCTTAAACTGATGTTTAAAGTGACATGCTGAATAAAGCCATGGTTTAATTTCCACCAAATCGGTCTCCCTGAGTGTACCTCTGCACATGTCTCCCTGAGTGTACCTCTGCACATGTCTCCCTGTGTGTACCTCTGCACATGTCTCCCTGAGCGTACCTCTGCACATGTCTCCCTGAGCGTACCTCTGCACATGTCTCCCTGAGCGTACCTCTGCACATGTCTCCCTGAGCGTACCTCTGCACATGTCTCCCTGAGCGTACCTCTGCACATGTCTCCCTGTGTGTACCTCTGCACATGTCTCCCTGAGTGTACCTCTGCACATCTCTCCCTGTCTGTACCTCTGCACATGTCTCCCTGAGCGTACCTCTGCACATGTCTCCCTGAGCGTACCTCTGCACATGTCTCCCTGAGTGTACCTCTGCATATGTCTCCCTGAGTGTACCTCTGCACATGTCTCCCTGAGCGTACCTCTGCATATGTCTCCCTGAGTGTACCTCTGCACATGTCTCCCTGAGTGTACCTCTGCACATGTCTCCCTGAGCGTACCTCTGCCCATGTCTCCCTGAGTGTACCTCTGCACATGTCTCCCTGAGTGTACCTCTGCACATGTCTCCCTGAGTGTACCTCTGCACATGTCTCCCTGAGTGTACCTCTGCACATGTCTCCCTGTGTGTACCTCTGCACATGTCTCCCTGTGTGTACCTCTGCACATGTCTCCCTGAGTGTACCTCTGCACATGTCTCCCTGTGTGTACCTCTGCACATGTCTCCCTGTGTGTACCTCTGCACATGTCTCCCTGAGCGTACCTCTGCACATGTCTCCCTGAGTGTACCTCTGCACATGTCTCTCTGAGTGTACCTCTGCACATGTCTCCCTGAGCGTACCTCTGCACATGTCTCCCTGTGTGTACCTCTGCACATGTCTCCCTGAGCGTACCTCTGCACATGTCTCCCTGAGTGTACCTCTGCACATGTCTCCCTGAGCGTACCTCTGCACATGTCTCGCTGAGCGTACCTCTGCTCATGTCTCCCTGAGTGTACCTCTGCACATGTCTCCCTGTGTGTACCTCTGCACATGTCTCCCTGAGTGTACCTCTGCACATGTCTCCCGGAGCGTACCTCTGCACATGTCTCCCTGAGTGTACCTCTGCACATGTCTCCCTGTGTGTACCTCTGCACATGTCTCCCTGAGCGTACCTCTGCACATGTCTCCCTGAGTGTACCTCTGCACATGTCTCCCTGAGCGTACCTCTGCACATGTCTCCCTGAGCGTACCTCTGCACATGTCTCCCTGAGCGTACCTCTGCACATGTCTCCCTGAGTGTACCTCTGCACATGTCTCCCTGAGCGTACCTCTGCACATGTCTCCCTGAGCGTACCTCTGCACATGTCTCTCTGAGCGTACCTCTGCACATGTCTCCCTGAGCGTACCTCTGCACATGTCTCCCTGAGCGTCCCTCTGCACATGTCTCCCTGAGTGTACCTCTGCACATGTCTCCCTGAGTGTACCTCTGCACATGTCTCCCTGAGTGTACCTCTGCACATGTCTCCCTGTGTGTACCTCTGCACATGTCTCCCTGAGCGTACTCCCTGAGCGTACCTCTGCACATGTCTCCCTGAGCGTACCTCTGCACATGTCTCCCTGAGCGTACCTCTGCACATGTCTCGCTGAGCGTACCTCTGCTCATGTCTCCCTGAGTGTACCTCTGCACATGTCTCTCTGAGTGTACCTCTGCACATGTCTCCCTGAGCGTACCTCTGCACATGTCTCCCTGTGTGTACCCCTGCACATGTCTCCCTGAGCGTACCTCTGCACATGTCTCCCTGTGTGTACCTCTGCACATGTCTCCCTGAGTGTACCTCTGCACATGTCTCCCTGAGCGTACCTCTGCACATGTCTCCCTGAGCGTACCTCTGCACATGTCTCCCTGAGCGTACCTCTGCACATGTCTCCCTGAGTGTACCTCTGCACATGTCTCCCTGAGTGTACCTCTGCACATGTCTCCCTGAGCGTACCTCTGCACATGTCTCCCTGAGTGTACCTCTGCACATGTCTCCCTGAGCGTACCTCTGCACATGTCTCCCTGAGCGTACCTCTGCACATGTCTCCCTGCGCGTACCTCTGCACATGTCTCCCTGCGTGTACCTCTGCACATGTCTCCCTGAGCGTACCTCTGCACATGTCTCCCTGAGTGTACCTCTGCACATGTCTCCCTGCGTGTACCTCTGCACATGTCTCCCTGAGCGTACCTCTGCACATGTCTCCCTGCGTGTACCTCTGCACATGTCTCCCTGAGTGTACCTCTGCACATGTCTCCCTGAGCGTACCTCTGCACATGTCTCCCTGAGCGTACCTCTGCACATGTCTCCCTGAGTGTACCTCTGCACATGTCTCCCTGCGTGTACCTCTGCACATGTCTCCCTGAGCGTACCTCTGCACATGTCTCCCTGCGTGTACCTCTGCACATGTCTCCCTGGGTGTACCTCTGCACATGTCTCCCTGAGTGTACCTCTGCACATGTCTCCCTGAGCGTACCTCTGCACATGTCTCCCTGAGTGTACCTCTGCACATGTCTCTTACGCTGCCGTTCTCTGATGTTTGGTGATGTTAAAGCTTCTCTATTTCAATCTGAAACTCACCAGCCCTTTTATCCCCTGTACCCAATTTTGCCAGTGTATATATCCCCAGGGGTCGTGTTCCTGGGTGTGAGCAGCACAGTGTATATCTCCCCAGGGGTCGTGTGCCTGGGTGTGAGCAGCACAGTGTATATCTCCCCAGGGGTCGTGTGCCTGGGTGTGAGCAGCACAGTGTATATCTCCCCAGGGGTCGTGTGCCTGGGTGTGAGCAGCACAGTGTATATCTCCCCAGGGGTCGTGTGCCTGGGTGTGAGCAGCACAGTGTATATCTCCCCAGGAGTCGTGTGCCTGGGTGTGAGCAGCACAGTGTATATCTCCCCAGGGGTCGTGTGCCTGGGTGTGAGCAGCACAGTGTATATCTCCCCAGGAGTCGTGTGCCTGGGTGTGAGCAGCACAGTGTATACCTCCCCAGGGGTCGTGTGCCTGGGTGTGAGCAGCACAGTGTATATATCCCCAGGGGCCGCGTGTCCGGGTGGTGTGAGCAGCACTGTGTATACCTCCCCAGGAGCCACATGCCCGGGTGGTGTGAGCAGCACTGTGTATACCTCCCCAGGGGCCACGTGTCCGGGTGGTGTGAGCAGCACTGTGTATACCTCCCCAGGGGCCACGTGTCCGGGTGGTGTGAGCAGCACTGTGTATACCTCCCCAGGAGCCCACGTGCCCGGGTGGTGTGAGCAGCACTGTGTATACCTCCCCAGGGGCCGCGTGTCCGGGTGGTGTGAGCAGCACAGTGTATACCCCCCCCAGGGGCCGCGTGTCCGGTGGTGTGAGCAGCACTGTGTATACCTCCCCAGGGGCCACGTGTCCGGGTGGTGTGAGCAGCACTGTGTATACCTCCCCAGGGGCCACGTGTCCGGGTGGTGTGAGCAGCACTGTGTATACCTCCCCAGGAGCCCACGTGTCCGGTGGTGTGAGCAGCACTGTGTATACCTCCCCAGGGGCCGCGTGTCCGGGTGGTGTGAGCAGCACTGTGTATACCTCCCCAGGAGCCCACGTGCCCGGGTGGTGTGAGCACCACAGTGTATTCCTCCCCAGGAGCCGCGTGCCCGGTGGTGTGAGCAGCACTGTGTATACCTCCCCAGGGGCCCCGTGTCTGGGTGGTGTGAGCAGCACTGTGTATTCCTCCCCAGGGGCCGCGTGTCCGGTGGTGTGAGCAGCACTGTGTATTCCTCCCCAGGGGCCGCGTGTCCGGGTGTGAGCAGCACTGTGTATTCCTCCCCAGGGGCCGCGTGTCCGGGTGGTGTGAGCAGCACTGTGTATACCTCCCCAGGGGCCCCGTGTCTGGGTGGTGTGAGCAGCACTGTGTATACCTCCCCAGGGGCCCCGTGTCTGGGTGGTGTGAGCAGCACTGTGTATTCCTCCCCAGGAGCCGCGTGCCCGGTGGTGTGAGCAGCACTGTGTATACCTCCCCAGGGGCCACGTGTCCGGGTGGTGTGAGCAGCACTGTGTATACCTCCCCAGGGGCCGCGTGTCCGGGTGTGAGCAGCACTGTGTATTCCTCCCCAGGGGTCGTGTGCCTGGGTGTGAGCAGCACAGTGTATACCTCCCCAGGGGCCGCGTGCCCGGGTGTGAGCAGCACTGTGTATACCTCCCCAGGAGCCGCGTGCCCGGTGGTGTGAGCAGCACTGTGTATACCTCCCCAGGAGCCACGTGTCCGGGTGGTGTGAGCAGCACTGTGTATTCCTCCCCAGGAGCCACGTGTCCGGTGGTGTGAGCAGCACTGTGTATACCTGCCCAGGGGCCACGTGTCCGGGTGGTGTGAGCAGCACTGTGTATTCCTCCCCAGGAGCCCACGTGTCCGGGTGGTGTGAGCAGCACTGTGTATTCCTCCCCAGGGCCGCATGTCCGGGTGGTGTGAGCAGCACTGTGTATACCTCCCCAGGGGCCGCGTGTCCGGTGGTGTGAGCAGCACTGTGTATTCCTCCCCAGGGGCCGCGTGTCCGGTGGTGTGAGCAGCACTGTGTATTCCTCCCCAGGGGCCGCGTGTCCGGTGGTGTGAGCAGCACTGTGTATTCCTCCCCAGGGGCCGCGTGTCCGGTGGTGTGAGCAGCACTGTGTATTCCTCCCCAGGGGCCGCGTGTCCGGTGGTTTGAGCAGCACTGTGTATTCCTCCCCAGGGGCCGCGTGTCCGGGTGGTGTGAGCAGCACTGTGTGTCCCTATGATAGTACATATTGCTGTAAGCCTTGCAGTGTGAGATGAGCCGTGTCCGGCTGTGCAGTGTAAACGCTAATGTCCTGCGCTCCCACATGTATTGACAAGTTCAGCGCCAAGGTTACGTTTCCATGCATGAGCGCTGCTCTGCTTTCGCAGGATTGCACACTGACGCCTTAGGGGAGTGAGGAAAGGGGAACCTCGGGGGCCCGGCGGGGGAAAAGGAGGCACAGGAGATGGGAAGGAGGAAGGGGGGAGGTGAGAGAGAAAAATAATCTTTTCTAAAGAATTGAGATGGCGATAAAGACAAATTAACACTGTGTGCAGGAGGGATTAATACTGAAGGGGCAGTTTCGTAGGAAAAGCCCTGCCTTTCAAGAACGTGAGTCTGCTTCAAATCCCAATACCAGTTCCTTTTCACCGTGTGCAAGACACTTTATCTCCCCGCACCTCCGAGAGTTTAGATTGTAGATTCCTCTTGCCAGAGATCTGTTGCCTGCGGGCAAGCTAGCGCTGAGCGTGCTGACCACACGGTGCTTGCCGAGTTTAGTTTCGGCAATTGAAATTGTCTCGTCCCCGCTCACGCGGTATGCGCGCTCATGCGCGGGCACGCACGCTCACCCACACTTGGCGCTTAAGTAAACGGAAAAAAAAGGAGACTTTGAAGCTCGCTCAACTTGCCCGCAACGACCCCACGCGCGCGCTTGCGAAATAGCCAGGACACCAGGAGAGCTGGTGACGTCACCGCTCTTAAGCATGAGCGCGGTCAGCGCCAGCAGGGCCGCAGCCTTAAGCATGCGAAATTAAAAGAAGATGGATTGCTGCGGAGGTCATTCACTGTGGCACCCACAGTATCTGGCTAATATGCCGACTCCAACGACACTTTCCCTCCATTTTAATGCCCCTTTAGAACTGAAATTATTTTCACTAACAGTAGGTATGGAACTCTGCAGGTGCTCCGAACCGTTACATGTTAAACGCCAAGACCCCCCTACTGGAACCCAACACTTCTCATCCGTCTGTAGAAAGATATTCTGCACACGTTACAGATATACAGTAGCCAGACTCACCATACCCGCTGCCGTGTGGGAAACCGCAGAGCACTGAGCGCGACACTCCCTGGCAGCTGGAAATCTCTCACCCCCGCCCCAGGAAACCACGGCTTTCACTTACCCACGGAGCTGCAGCATTTTCACTTTTCTTCACGTGGCTCCAGGCCACATCTGTACATTTCTGCCTTGTGTTTGCCTGGTCATGTACAATAATTCATGTATTGAATAAGTAGAGGGGGCAGTTGAGGAAAATCACAGGCAAAGTGGCTTTTTACTACTACAAACAGCTCTCTGCTTTAATATCCAATTTCTAAATGAGATGACTGTGCAATTATATTTATACCGAGACGTTGCTTTATGCTCAGGGCTCTGCTGTGTTTTAAGGAGTAATACACAACTCACAAACAGGCGCATTTGTTATTTTTTTTCCTTTTTCACGTTGTTTGTCAAACATCTCTGTGTTCTGGGTTTAATAATAACAACAATTAATAATAGCATGTTCTTGTATAGCGCTGCTAATTGTACGCAGCGCTTTACAGAGACATTTTGCAGGCACAGGTCCCTGCCCCGTGGAGCTTACAATCTATGTTTTTGGTGCCTGAGGCACAGGGAGATTAAGTGACTTGCCCAAGGTCACAAGGAGCCGACACCGGGAATTGAACCAGGCTCCCCTGCAGCAATAAACTTCTCATGGTCAGTCAGTGTCTTTACTCACTGAGCCGTTCTTGTAACGCTGCTAGTTTTACTTAGCGCTTTACAGAGGTATATTGCAGACACCGAGCTTACAATCTATGTTTTCGGTGCTTGAGGCACAGGGAGATAAAATAAATTTCCCAAGGTCACAAGGAGCTGACACCAGGAATTGAACCAGGTTCCCCTGCTTCAAACTCATTGCCAGTCAGGGTCGTTACTCACTGCACCACTCCTTCTGTTTAAATAAGCACAGTGTAACCCCCCCCTCCCGTGTTGAAAAGGTTAAATCTGATACAAAAGGTTTTTGCCAGTAAAAATGTCACATGTAAAATCAAATAGCATTTGCAGAACTGCTGGTCCCATGATAAAAGAGCCCTTACTTGTTTCTGTGATGTACTCTGAACTACTGCATTCCCTGTCACATCTACTGTAGCTATTTCATGCTACATGTCAGAGGTCGTTCTCTTACATATGACCCGCACAGAACAAGAGTGTTTCATGTTTTATCTCACAATGCTGCCCGTGCCCTCCTCCTGCCAGCCGTGACCGCGCTTGTAGTGTTGTAAGATATAAATGCATCAATCCAGCCCCTTCAAAGTAAGGTGTTTGGTTAAAAAAATGATTATTCTCAAGTAAAGCATATGGTCCATATTTATTAAACGGTGCTATTAAGAGATGTGCAACTTTTCGCATAAGTTTGAAAACATGAAATTTGGAAGAAAAAAAACTCCACAGCCTGAAATAGGGGGTTTTGCTGGGGAGGGGGAGGGGGTGAGTGAGAGAGGGAGAGTCCTACTTAGGTGTGTAACCAATCCCAGGTCTCTCTCCACATCTTGTATAGAAGAGAGTTTTGGGAGTTATATAAAAATCAGTGGATACTGAATAGAAACAGATCAAGTCCCAGGCGCAAAATGACAGAACAGTAACAATACCAGTCCCGCATGGATGTGGAAAGATAAAACGATAAAAACCAGTCCTGTTAGCCACACAAATGGTTTAGGGCGTTTTCTTTCCTCCAATGGGTATTTTCTATATAGATGTGGAGAACTGAAAACCAGTCCTGTTGTCTACACGGTGGCTTTAGGGTTTTTCTTTTCCTCCGAAGATGTTTGTCCTAAGGATATAAAAGGGGACAAGCCATTGTGCAGCACCTCTAATTAGGGAACCCACTTTAACCCCGCAAGTTCTCACTTACAGGATAAAAAGTTGATTGCAGGCATATAATGGGAATCTTTGATCCTCCGTTATCCTCTCTTTAGCCCCAAATCTGGTCTGCAGCTGTATATTTTCACCAAAGACTCCAATGCACGATTTTGCCAAAAAATGAAATAAAAAGTGCCTAGTATAACACTGCTAAAAACCATTTATTGGGACAAGTTTGCAAGTTCGCGAACGGAGGAGGATTATAGCACAGGTCTTAACCCCCGGACAACAGCCCAGGAGGCTCAAGCCGCGGACGACAACCTGTGTTGTGCGTTTCTGGCAGACACATTGTAAATGTGGGGTTTTTATATGTATTTGTGCGGCTAACAGGACTGGTTTTTATCATTTTATCTTTCCACATCCATGCGGGACTGGTATTGATACTGTTCTGTCATTTTTCATCTAGGACTTGATCTGTTTGTTTTAAGTGTTGTAATTGAACACGCTTTGGAAGGCTTGTTATATCTTGTCCCTCAGGCTGCCTTCTCACACTCCTTGTATCAGAATATACAGTATATACCCACGTCACCAATGGATGATATATATATACTGGGAAAATCCCTTGCGAAATATTCCATATATATATATATATGGAATATTTCGCAAGGTATTTTCGATTTTCTTAGACCATTTGGTGGTTCAGGTTTCTTTTTCAGGGTCAGCAAACTTCTAGGCCCCAGTAAATATTTTGAGGTGTGCACTAGGTACACCCGCCTTACGGGCATTTCTTAGGCTTAGCGCTTGGTGTATGTCGTTAGCTCGTTTTGCTCAGGTACTAAATAGAACTCTTTCTCCCTCTCAAAATTTGCCAATTTGTAAACTTTTTAGAAAGATTGAGCGAAACATGAGGCAAAGCGAATTTGGGCCGTTCACACATCTCTAGTGCTATTTTATAAGGTAGAGGGGCTCAACTCCCATCCTCAAGCCACCTCAACAGGTCAGGTTTACAGGATATATCAGTTTCAACACAGGTGGCTCAATCAGAGGCTCGGTCGACTGAGCCTCTGAATTAGGCACCGGTGCTGAAGCTGGGATATCCTGAAAACCTGACCTTTTGGGGAGGGGAGGGGTTGGAATTGAGAACTGGAGTTGAGCACCCCTGCTATACACTGCCTTGTGGTGCTTGAAGACACAAGTGAATGGGCAATAAGGTGTCTTTCAGCACCAGAAAGTTTTTCATGGAATAGCACCACGTAGCAGAAAGGGGCCTTCAGTACATATGTCGAACTACTGTAGATACAAATTAGAGCAGATCATTTGCTTGTTGGGGAACGGATTGTCTTCTTATACATACAGTATGCCTAAGTGAAGTTCTATCCTCTTAATCCATGTAACATAATATCACGGCTCAATGTCCTCTTGGGAGCCCTCTGATATTCCCTACCGCAGCAGCCCACTATTCATCTTGATTCGTTTTGCAATATTCTACTGCTCGTTGATACAAAATTACTTTACAGAATCTATCCTTGAACAACTGGCACATGGCAAACTTTTTAAAGCATTAGAAAAAAGGTGACAGGAAAGTACATCGGACGTGGTTTCACGCTGTCAGTTTGAGGACAGCTCCATAAGATTGATAGTATGAGCCAGAGTGGTACAAGACTGTGAATTATACATCCACAGGTCATTCTATCCCATGAAGAAATACACTGGAGTCTCTCCCTCTGCCATGCAAATGTTACGATGGAGTCACTTCTCTATATATATAGAAGTTGATTTTTATCAACTTATAGAATAACTTTATATAGGATATAGATTTTTAAATAACAACAATAAAGGTAAAAGAAAATATTTAAATACAATAAAGTCTGTATTTAAGTACAATAAAGTCTGCGTAGACTGTAGAGACATAATAATTTACTGTCCCGCAGAGCTTGCATTCTAATTTTGTTGCACGAGACACGTGGAAATAAAGTACTCTAGCCTAGGGGTAAATTCTAGATATCCCAAAGTGGCCGTTCAGGGCGCTTTCAGGCAAAGTGCCTGTAGATTGCAATAGATATTTTTGGCTGAAAATGACCCAAGTATCTTGACCAGGGAGGCTGCGACGAAGCCCCCCTCCCTTCTTTTAACAGTACCCACATAAACCATACAAATAACGACAGATTCGGTCCGGAGGTATGAACGCTGCGGCTTTTGTTTATTATATAATGATGTGTAAGTGCTGCCCCTGCCGGAATGCTCGCTTAATAGGTTAAGTGCAGGGTCCGACGGGCCTTGACCCGCTGGCCTCGTCAACTGTTGCCGTGCCCACGTGCGCCAGCTGTTTTTTGCGGAAATTACTACCATCCGTCCCGCTCACTCGCCTCTACCCCGGGCTTTATCAGCCCTGAGCCCCGTTTGGCAAGGACAAGCACTTACCCCCCCCAACGTCCGCCACCGACGAATCTATTTAACTCCCCTTAAACTAGGCCCGTACCGCCAGACTCCCAATGATCCTCTCCATACTCTCCTGTAGCTCATATTAAACATATAAACCGTGTGCCATGTACCTGAAGTCCGGGTGGTTAATGACCCATCCCCCGCAATGTGTTACAAAATTCCCCACCATCTTCTTTACTTTAATGCGTGTTCTATCGACTGCCCTCGGGACCCGGTTACCCCACCATACTATCCTTTCGATTATTTCTGACCAAATAATTTGAATACCTGCTCTGCGCGCAACCCCAGATTACCCCCGTACGGGCATACAAGCGTGCGCTTTCCTGCCCAGTGTACGTGTAAATCTCAGATGATCCATGTATCTGCGAAGGCATAAAATGAGGGATGGGTTTTATCCCGCAAGGGGTCATTCCCTGTTAACGCAGGCCTGATGTAGGACTGGTATCTATTAAATTTGCAGCGTCCTATTCTTTGTATGGCGCCCCTTGCGCGACGCTTCCGTAGCTGCCCCAATGCAGAATGAGTGCGTGCCGTACTAAGCTTCTTTCAAGCCCTGATGCTTAAGGCACATGCGGAACACTCGCAAGTTCTGAAATCTCGACAGCGGCCCCCCATCCGCGTGTATCAGCAGTGGATCCCCTACACTTGGCCTGCAACCCAGATATTCCCCTAGAGCTGTAACAGGGCAGATAAGACTCCCCGGTAAACCTAGCAATGAAATCCAGGCTCCCTTCCCTGTTGTTCCGTTTGTGAATGAGCAATCTCAAAGACCCTGCCCTTAAAATGACGTCCCTGAAATGCAAACCCCCTCCTCCTTTCCGTGATGCGCATACCAATTCCCCTGCCCGCACTGCTGCAAAGAAGACCAAAGTAAATGTAAGTTTAAAAAGCTTTGCTTCCAAGGTGGAAGAGCAAACTACAGTAGTTCTGTCGTCTGCATTAACCCTTCAAGGATGGTTGGTGTTGCTTTCCTTTTGCGTGACCCCTCTCGTCAGCCCTGTTAATAACCTTTTGTCTATGAATGCTTTTTTCGAATCTTCCTTGCTGTCCAATCTTAAGAAAAAGGATACAGCATCAATTTCTTCGCTATGGACCTGCCCAATAAACCCCTTGATCTCAAGTTAAATACATAAGACAGTATGGCCCCTACTTTTTGAGTTTCCCATCCCAGTTCCCTCGTTAAATTGTGGTAATCGTGCCATGCGGACGCATTCGCGCCCAACGTCCCCAGAGCTAAGGAGGCTCTTACTAGGTCCATCACTGAACCGTCCCCAGTTCTCACAAGTCTATTGGACACCGGTTGCCGATAATCTCCGCCACTGGTGCAGCTTCCAAAACGGTGTCATCTGTAACCGGCATAAAGCATCAGCAATGTTATTTGTGACCCCCGGGACATGACGTGCCCTGTACGCGATGTTAAGGTGAAGGCATAACAGTTCGAACCTACGTGAAAGGGCTATTACTGATGGAGAACGTGAACCGAAATTGTTCACTGCTTCTACTACCCCCATGTTATCTGACCAGAAAGTAACTTCCTTGTTTGCAAACACATGACGGCCTCAGTCACAAGTCTCAAGGTTTTCAGCGGGGAGTATGGTTTCAAAGCATTAGCCCACACAATATTATTATTAAAAAGCATCTGTCCCAGATTTGCACCCAATATAAGTAATAATTCATTTGCCATTTATGTGACACCAAATGGGACACCCACAAAAAGATTAAATGACTGCTTGTACATTCCCAAACCGTCACAGCCAGGCGCAAAGTGAGCGCCCCCACTCCCATTCCCAAACCATCACAGCCAGGCGCAAAGTGAGCGCCCCCGCTCCCATTCCCAAACCGTCACAGCCAGGCGCAAAGTGAGCGTCCCCGCTCCCATTCCCAAACCGTCACAGCCAGGCGCAAAGTGAGCGCCCCCACTCCCATTCCCAAACCGTCACAGCCAGGCGCAAAGTGAGTGCCCCACTCCCATTCCTAAACCGTCACAGCCAAGCGCAAAATGAGCGCCCCACTCCCATTCCCAAACCGTCACAGCCAGGCGCAAAGTGAGCACTCCCGCTCCCATTCCCAAACCGTCACAGCCAGGCGCAAAGTGAGAGCCCCCGCTCCCATTCCCAAACCATCACAGCCAGGCACAAAGTGAGCGTCCCACTCCCATTCCCAAACCGTCACAGCCAGGCGCAAAGTGAGTGCCCCACTCCCATTCCTAAACCGTCACAGCCAGGCGTAAAATGAGCGCCCCACTCCCATTCCCAAACCGTCACAGCCAGGCGCAAAATGAGCGCCCCACTCCCATTCCCAAACCATCACAGCCAGGCGCAAAATGAGCGCCCCCGCTCCCTTTCCCAAACTGTCACAGCCAGGCACAAAGTGAGCGCCCCCGCTCCCATTCCCAAACCGTCACAGCCAGGCGCAAAGTGAGTGCCCCCGCTCCCATTCCCAAACCATCACAGCCAGGCACAAAGTGAGCGCCCCACTCCCATTCCCAAACCATCACAGCCAGGCGCAAAGTGAGCGCCCCACTCCCATTCCCAAACCGTCACAGCTAGGCGCAAAGTGAGCACCCCCCTCCCATTCCCAAACCGTCACAGCCAGGCGCAAAGTGAGCGCCCCCACTCCAATTCCCAAACCGTCACAGCCAGGCGCAAAGTGAGCGCCCCCACTCCAATTCCCAAACCGTCACAGCCAGGCGCAAAGTGAGCGCCCCCACTCCCATTCCCAAACCGTCACAGCCAGGCGCAAAGTGATCGCCCCCACTCCCATTCCCAAACCGTCACAGCCAGGCGCAAAGTGAGCGCCCCCACTCCCATTCCCAAACCGTCACAGCCAGGCGCAAAGTGAGCGCCCCCGCTCCGATTCCCAAACCGTCACAGCCAGGCACAAAGTGAGAGCCCCCGCTCCCATTCCCAAACCGTCACAGCCAGGCGCAAAGTGAGCTCCCCCGCTCCCATTCCCAAACCATCACAGCCAGGCGCAAAGTGAGCGCCCCCACTCCCATTCCCAAACCGTCACAGCCAGGAGCAAAGTGAGCGCCCCCGCTCCCATTCCCAAACAGTCACAGCCAGGCGCAAAGTGAGCGCCCCCACTCCCATTCCCAAACCGTCACAGCCAGGCGCAAAGTGAGTGCCCCCACTCCCATTCCCAAACCGTCACAGCCAGGAGCAAAGTGAGCGCCCCCACTCCCATTCCCAAACCATCACAGCCAGGCGCAAAGTGAGTGCCCCCGCTCCCATTCCCAAACCGTCACAGCCAGGCGCAAAGTGAGCGCCCCCGCTCCCATTCTCAAACTGTCACAGCCAGGTGCAAAGTGAGCACCCCCGCTCCCATTCCCAAATCATCACAGCCAGGCGCAAAGTGAGCGCCCCCACTCCCATTCCCAAACCATCACAGCCAGGAGCAAAGTGAACGCCCCCGCTCCCATTCCCAAACCGTCACAGCCAGGCGCAAAGTGAGCGCCCCCACTCCCATTCCCAAACCGTCACAGCCAGGAGCAAAATGAGCGCCCCCGCTCCTATTCCCAAACCGTCACAGCCAGGCGCAAAGTGAGCGCCCCTGCTCCTATTCCCAAACCGTCACAGCCAGGAGCAAAGTGAACGCCCCCGCTCCCATTCCCAAACCGTCACAGCCAGGCGCAAAGTGAGTGCCCCCGCTCCCATTCCCAAACCGTCACAGCCAGGTGCAAAGTGAGCACCCCACTCCCATTCCCAAACCGTCACATCCAGGCACAAAGTGAGCGCCCCCACTCCCATTCCCAAACCGTCACAGCCAGGAGCAAAGTGAGCGCCCCCGCTCCTATTCCCAAACCGTCACAGCCAGGAGCAAAGTGAACGCCCCCGCTCCCATTCCCAAACCGTCACAGCCAGGCGCAAAGTGAGCGCCCCCGCTCCCATTCCCAAACCGTCACAGCCAGGCGCAAAGTGAGCACCCCGCTCCCATTCCCAAACCGTCACAGCCAGGCGCAAAGTGAGCGCCCCCACTCCCATTCCCAAACCGTCACAGCCAGGCGCAAAGTGAGCACCCCACTCCCATTCCCAAACCGTCACAGCCAGGCGCAAAGTGAGAGCCCCCGCTCCCATTCCCAAACCATCACAGCCAGGCACAAAGTGAGCGTCCCACTCCCATTCCCAAACCATCACAGCCAGGCACAAAGTGAGCGCCCCACTCCCATTCCCAAACCGTCACAGCCAGGAGCAAAGTGAGCGCCCCACTCCCATTCCCAAACCGTCACAGCCAGGAGCAAAGTGAGCTCCCCCGCTCCCATTCCCAAACCGTCACAGCCAGGCGCAAAGTGAGCGCCCCCACTCCCATTCCCAAACCGTCACAGCCAGGCGCAAAGTGAGCGCCCCCGCTCCCATTCCCAAACCGTCACAGCCAGGCGCAAAGTGAGCGCCCCCGCTCCCATTCCCAAACCGTCACAGCCAGGCGCAAAGTAAGCGCCCCCGCTCCCATTCCCAAACCGTCACAGCCAGGCGCAAAGTGAGCGCCCCCACTCCCATTCCCAAACCGTCACAGCCAGGCGCAAAGTGAGCGCCCCCACTCCCATTCCCAAACCGTCACAGCCAGGCGCAAAGTGAGCGCCCCCGCTCCCATTCCCAAGCCATCACATCCAGGCGCAAAGTGAGTGCCCCCGCTCCCATTCCCAAACCGTCACAGCAAGGAGCAAAGTGAGCGCCCCCCCCCCCCCCCGCTCCCATTCCCAAACCGTCACAGCCAGGAGCAAAGTGAGCGCCCCCGCTCCCAGCTGTGCCCTTTAAGCCCTCCTTTCTCCTCCCCCTCCTGCCTTCTGGCTGCGTCGGCGGCCAATCTGCAGTGAAGGGGGAGGGGCTTGTCCTTCTCCTAGGCGGCTAGAAGGCCTTCTGCTTGGGGTTATATAGAATTGACCCCTTAGCCTAGTAGACATATAAGGAGAAAGCTGTGTGTGAATCTTTCCATCGATTCTCTGCATATTCTTATTGTCAGTAATGCAGCAAACCACATATTTCGTGCTCTATAAAACACACTGTGTCACGGGGGCATATAGAGACCGAGGTTTCATACGCTTTTTGACAGTTACTGTACTGTACCTTGCTTTGCTACTCACCAACAATCTATAAATAAGCACTGAAGTGCACGTTAGCTATGAATATTCAGCACATTGCACATATTTTTCGCCTGCCAAATCTATGGATGAACACTTCCCCAAACTGAACATAAATTATAGCAAAATGTATGCTGATTGCCAAACACATGCTTCATAAAAATGAACTTATGCGTAGAACTGAGCCTAGCCAACTGTCCCATCTTAGATCAGTTTCTCTGCAGTTTCTTGGGATTCAAAAGTGTCACTATTGAAAGAGAAAACTGAAAGTCAAAATGTTATCAATGGTTTAAGATTTTTGTTGATTGCGGGTTTTTTGGACCAACAGAAATATCATACTTACAGCATCTTGTATTTGTTTATAACATGTTTTACCAGGAAATAATACTGTACACTGAGCGTTTACTTCTCGTTTTCAACTATGTCCTATACAGGCATACCCCGCATTAACGTACGCAATGGGACCGGAGCATGTATGTAAAGCGAAAATGTACTTAAAGTGAAGCACTACCTTTTTCTACTTATCGATGGATGTACTGTGCTGCAATCGTCCTATATGTGCATAAGTGATGTAAATAACGCATGTGTAACAGGCTCTATAGTCTCCCCGCTTGCACACAGCTTCGGTACAGGTAGGGAGACGGTATTGCTGTTCAGGACAAGCTGACAGGCGCATGCGTGAGCTGCCGTTTGCCAAATGGGCGATATGTACTTACTCGCGAGTGTACTTAAAGTGAGTGTCCTTAAACCGGGGTATGCCTGTATATTAAAGATCATACTGGTGAGCTGTCCATCTCTGTGCTTCAAAAACAGCACACACAACTGGGAGGGAGAGAGAGAGGGAGGGGGTGAGAGGGAGGGGGTGAGAGGGAGGGGGTGAGAGGGAGGGGGTGAGAGGGAGGGGGTGAGAGGGAGGGGGTGAGAGGGAGGGTGAGAGAGGGAGGGTGAGAGGGAGGGAGGGTGAGAGGGAGGGGGAGAGAGGGAGGGAGGGAGAGAGAGGAAGGGAGGGAGAGAGGGAGAGAGAGGGTGAGAGGGAGGGAGAGGGTGAGAGGGAGGGAGGGTGAGAGGGAGGGAGAGAGAGAGGAAGGGAGAGAGGAAGGGAGGGAGAGAGGGAGAGGGAGATAGTTCTGTGGGGTAAAAAAGCTGCCATGAGCTCCTTTGACCGCTGGGGCTCCCCCCAGTATTACCGGGTAATTAGGGGGGCTTTGGAAGGTTTTGAATCAGGCACGAGAGGGGAATCAGCTGTTCCCCTGTTCAGCAGTTGAGGGGTTGATTATTTTTTGATATTTTAGGTTTTGCGCACCCAGACATTTGGATCATCTGCGATTCCTTTATTCATTGGGCGGAGAAGCGAGTGGCAGCGCGTCCATACGGGAATAATTTGGGTTTGAGAGTAAATCAGGGAAACGTTTTCTGGGGGGCTGGGGGGCTGATTTTAGGTGGATTCAGTTGTTACTCGAGCTGCTGTTATTGACAAGGGATAAGAGGCCTCCAAAAATGTTACTTATTCAAGTAGGGGGCGATGCTGTGGGGTCGGTAACATCTTTAGATTTAGTTACGTCGATAAATGATTTCACTCGGATTCAGGTGCGGTGGGGGTGCTGTACGAATGATGCGGTCCGACTGTGTTCACAGGAAGGCGTGCAAGGGGGCTCGTAGTGCTAGGGCGGTTGAGCGTACTAGAAAGACAATTAATAAGGCAGTTGGTAAATATATTTTGCAGGTAGGGGGTTGGGTGATAAATAACAGAGTTTGATACAGATAATTTCAGATTATTTTGGCTAGATGGGGCTTCAGAGATAGGTTTAGATTTGTTTAATATGACTCTTCAAGAAGGGCTTGAAAGGGTCTCTGTGGATGGCAGCTGTTGGGGTAAGTGGACTTTTGTCTTTCCAGGCGGGGGCTCCATGGTGCCAGTAAGCCCTGTGGTGGCTAGGGGTGGCAAAATAATTTGGTTTTGGTGATATATATATACAGTGGTCGACAAATCACCAAAAAATCTACTCGCAGAACAAAAAAATCTACTTGCCACCTAGTACCACACGTGTGCTGTTTGGGCCAATAAGAGCTCGCCACGATGTTAAATCCACTCGCCCGGGGCGTGCAAATGTATAGGTTTGTCGAACACTGTATATATATATATATATATATATTTATACACACACACAAACGTACGTATAGATTTGTTTAATAAAAGCCCTTGCCTTTTGTATCTCCAGATCTTTGTAGTGTTTTTATTTATTTATTTATATGTCTATTTTTGGGAGGTGTGTGCTGGGGGGAAGGGAGAGTTCCTTCCAAGCTCTGAAGTCCTGAATAATAAAGAGAGATCGAGTGCAGAAGGGCAGAGAGACACATTATTTATATATGATAATTAAGGATAGGCCTGTTCACAGGTTTGATATCCAAACTTTGTAAACGTCGAGGCTCGTTCAGACGTTTGAGTCGATCTTCAGAATAAACTTTCAAATCTGAGTGAAACTTGATACAAACCCCAAAAAAGGCTCATCCTTCGATTCTTTTTTTTTTTTTTTATGTTTTGGTCAATAATTTCTGGAAATAAATGAGGGAAAAAAGGTTTTACCATAATTTTTGTCAAATCCAAAATGAAGAAGCAAACCTAATGGTGTTCAGGCAAAACACAATCACTCAGAGCCGTCGACAGGGATGACAGAAGGGACAGGTGTCCCGTGCCCGGTATCTGCGGGAGGCCCAGAGGCTGGTGCTGAACATTGGGCCCGACCTCTGGCCAGGCCCGACTGCCGGTGCTTTCATGGCCGGGCCCCGGCTCTCCATCAACTGCAGGCCTCTATCACTATATCCCACGCCAAGCTTCCAATACCGGCACGCGACAGGCCTCTGTGATGTCAGCGCGCCGGAAGTAAGCTTGGCTCCGCTTCCAGCGTGCGGCAGCAGACAGAGGCCCAGCGCGCGCTCGAATATGTGGGACAGTGTGGAAGAGGCCTGCAGCTTAGGGAGAGCTGGGGCCCGGCTATGAGAGCAACAGCAGCCGGGCCAGGCCAGAGGTCAGGCCCCGCAGACACCCGGCCCGGCGTGACCATCCTCAAGGTAAGTCTGTTTTTTATGTATTGGTTTTTTTTTTATATGTATTGTTTTTTTTTTTATATATGTATTGTATTTTTATATGCATTGAGGTATTTTTTATATGCATTTGGGGTATTTTTTTATATGTATTGTTTTTTTATATGCATTGAGGTATTTTTTATATGCATTTGGGGTATTTTTTATATGTATTGGGGTATTTTTTTATATGTATTGGGTTTTTTTTATATGCACTTGGGTCTTTTAATTTGTATTGGTGTATTTTTAATATGTATTGGGGTTTCTATATATATTGGAGTTTTATATGTATTTGGGTGGGTTTTATATGTATTGGGTTTTTTTTTTATATGCATTGTTTTTTTTTAATATGTATTGGTTTTTTTTATATGTATGGGGGGGTTTATATATATTGTTTTTTTTATGTATTGTTTTATATATATGCATTGGGGGGGTCATATGTATTGGTGGGTTTCAAATGTATTTGGGGGGTTTGTATATATTTAGGGAGGGGAGGAGGTTGTATATATTTGGCGGGTGGGGATTTGTTTGTATGTATTTGGGGGTGGGAAGTTTTTTGGATTGGGGGGTTGGGTTTTTTGATATATATTTTGTGGGGGGAATTGTGTGTGGGGGGGAGTGAATGAGTGTGAGGAGGGGGATTGAGTGAGAGTGGGGTAATTGACGCGGGGGGAGTGAGAGGAGAGTGGGGGTGAGGTGAGAAGAAGAGTGGGAGAAATACATGTGAGTCGGGGAGGGATTGAGTGAGTGGGTAATTGATGCAGGGGGGGAGAGTGAGAAATTAGTTATTTCAGAACTAAAGCTGTCTCACATTTTAACCTGCTCTGTAACTGTTACAGACGCCTATAATATATATTATCTGCAACTGTTACATACGCCTATAATATATATTATCTGTAACTGTTACATACGCCTATAATATATATTATCTCTTACTGTGCATGCAATGTCTTGTATATAATGTATGCCCTGCTCACTTATGTAACTGTATTTGTAACCATGTATTATTTGTCTTAACTCTGTGCCCAGGACATACTTGAAAACGAGCGGTAACTCTCAATGTATTACTTCCTGGTAATATATTTTATAAATAAATAAAATGAGACGGAGGGGAGAGAAATACATGGGAAAAGGGAGGGAAATAGAGGGGGCTTGCGAGGTGTGAAATGTGGCTCGTAAGACTGCCGACGGTGGGGGGAGGGCGTGGCGCCGGTCAGCACTGTGGTCCTGGGTACCGGGATCAGTCAGCGGCCCTGCAAAGACGTTTTAGAACCGCAGATCTTCTGGGGACCAAAAGAGGTTTCAGTTTCAGTTGGGTTAACCCTGTTGTATGACCTGTGGTGGTCACTTACACTAGTGGGTGCTGAGGGTGGTGGTGGTGCATGCGCCGTATTGCACTGGTTGCAGCTCAGTCAGTCAGCTTAGGCCGCGATCGATGAAGCGCGATTCTGGAGAAGACAAAGAATGTTGTCTTTGCCGCGCGCCGGCCAGGTCACGTGCCCGGTTCAGCCTATGAGGGCGGACCACACACGTGACGTCAGGGCCACGCCTCCCTGTTGCCTCGGACCTCAGAGCAGGTTTTCGCGCGAGCGGCAGGTGCACGTGACGTCATGCGCTCCGTCGCACACACGCCCGCGGCGACTATAATCGTGGCCCTAGGCAGCAGCCGCAGCATTTTAACTTGTGGCTCTCAGGGTCTCACGTTCCATTCATGCTCTCTCCCTAAACCCGGCTCAGTGGAACCTCGGCGTCTAGAAATAGAATCTGATGTAGATGTAAGGGGGGTTTTCCTCTTTGCAAATAGTGACTTTTCTGACACCCATACAGCACTATGGTTTAATGCAGAAATGTAAGAGCAAGATCCTTTTTTGTTTCAGAATTTGCACGTACATATCCCTACGACAGGCAGTGTTTATGCATTAATCATAGTTCAAAAATATCCAGCCACTCCATAATATATATTTTGGAACGCATGGCTGCCAGCGGAGATCACTTGCTCAACCCTATGGTAACTGCTGAAAATGTTTCTTTTTTTAATTTATTTGATGTTTTTCAGTTATATAATTTTAGTTTCCTAATTGCATTTTTGTAATGCGTTCTAATGTTAGGATAGCATTTTCACGCTTATTTTGTGGGGGGTTTTGCAATAGCGTTTCACAAATCCCAAACCAAAGCCAATTGCGTTCAGGCAACAGCAAAACACATCATTATTTTGGAACCAAAACACGAGTGAAAATGCCCAACCTTTGTTGCTATATTAATATTCTGTGAACAGTGATATAACTACCGTCTGGGATACGCCACATCCCAGGGGCCCCAGCTCGCTGGGGGGAGGGGGCACCGAAGGAAGTCAGGACTCTCTCCCCCGACTTGTGATGAACTCCCCAAGTGGTTAAAGAGGCCTGCGCTCTAACTCACAGCAATGAAACTGATTGCTGGGGGAGAGAGTAGGGCCTCTCCAGAGCAGCCCTCCATCGACGTTGGTGCAACATGTGACGCTGCATCGTCATGGCAATGTGAAGTCACATGACAACGCACTGACACGTGAAGCTGCGACGTTATGACGTTATGATGTTGCCCGATGACCCCTTACAGCGCTGTTACGCCACTGGCTGTGCAAGCAGCATTCACTAATTTTCACTTTCATGAAGTACTAAAACAAATATTACTGTATCTCCCATCACTTACTTTGCATACATAATTAAAAAAAGACAAGTATTTTGATTCGTTTGCTACACCCTTACACATCGGCTCAGGGGTAACTGTTCAACCACTGACCCGTCGCCATGAAACAGGGGAGAGAAGGTCAGGAGGATCTCAAACACTAAGCACTTTTATAACCCGAGGGGATCATCTTTGAATTAAAATGGCTCCATTTCCAAGATGAGTGGATGACAGGCGGCGTTGCCATGTACGGATTGCAATTCTGCACAATGTCACAATGTAGCATTCAATCAAAATGATTTCTATAGAAATTGTCACCGCCCGACATTCTGCAGATAAATGCTTTGAAGGCCGTCTGGCCGGGAGGCTGGTGGACGACAATATGATGCGTCCATGTTCTGATTGACCTGGATATTGTTAATTAGGCAGCAGAAATCCATCTCTACATGATGCACTTGTATTGGCTTTGATTTGAAATGGGATTCATGCTGTTTCCTACTGGAAGTGAAGCAGAAATAGATCGATGCCGCAGTTGATTTGAGGCTCAGGTACCAACCACTAGGTGTCACGTCATGATCACTTATCAAAGGACGATGAATAAAGAGACATCAAAGCAGCAATGCATCTGGAATTCTATGAGCAGCTTGCTCACTCAACCTCTGATGGTCATTTAAAGGCTCACACTTCTCCTCCGCCGTCTTCGGTTTTCATGCATCGGAGACGTTGTATCTTTTCAATCTCTGTTAGTTAATGGCATTAAATAGAAATAGCCATTTTAGTCCAGTTGCGATTGTGCAGAGCAAATGAATACTTAAGTATTAGGTGATACCTTTTTTATGTGGATTAACAATTGATATTGTAAGACAAGCTTTCGCGAGTTCTCCGCTCTTCCTCAAGAGGGAATGGAGAACTCTCGAAAGCTTGTCTTATAATACCAATTGTTAATCCAAATAAAAAAAGGTACCACCTAATACCGAAGTATTAGCTAATAGTAGGTATTCATTGCACCAGATACTCATACTCACTGACAGTATTGCAGTATGGATGGAGAAATCACAGATTCAGGCATTCCTTCCGAACATGGAATATTTTGGAAAGTGGAAATTTGTTTTTAATGCCGAAATTGCACTTCAGGTCAAATGTTTAAATCTGAACAAAGTCTTATCCATTCTCTGTTTCAGTTTTTGTTGTTTTCAGTTTTTCTTTAAAGTTTAGCCACATTATGGAAAGAAATATTTGAGTTTTATTCAACCAAAACCTACACCAATCGCTTTGGAAAGATCAAAACGCAATTTTCTTTTATAGTCAAATCCCTAAAAACTAAAACATTTTACAACCAAACACCCAATGAAGAGAGCCGACTCTGGGAAAGTATGTTGTCATCTGCCACTTTTTAGGGTTGTGATCGCAAAGACGAATAGCTGCTCTAAATTGACATCAATAATATGATTATTCCGAAGACTGTTTATTTGAACACTTGTGCAAAAACGGGTGCAAAAAAACAGTACATTTACCAAATAAAAAAAATCTAAATCGGAATCAAAAAATACCTCCCCCTTATATATTTAGCTTCTAATGAATGCAGCTACTTGCATTACAGAACAGTGCTTCAAAACCTTACAATATAATTTTGATACATAGGGCATTTGGGACTTTGGAAGATAAAGTCATGTGCACAAGGTCAGGAGTAGCTGATGTGTTTTCCTATCAACAGACACATGACTGAACACCACTTATCTCCAAATATCAGGAGAGCACAGAGATATACCTATACCAGCGTTAGCATGTACCTCCCTACACTCCCCTTGGATGTCAGGGATTGCTCTACACAAGATCATCCTTTTATGGGGACATCTTTTCCATGGCATAGCTTGCTCTCCATCTACACCTTTCAAATCATTATATGGTCTCGCAGTAATTGCTCCCTTACCATAAACACTAAAAAGATTAAAAATAGCATTCACATTTCATTTAAGACCAGCGTTGTCAGGTAAACAGCAGGCAGTTGGCAGAAGGCTATGTTAAAGATGCAGTCCCATTGATTACTGTATATAGGAATAAAGTATAAATGCCCTCCCACGCACTCGCCCACAAAACTTTGTCACGAATCCCCAATATTCACATAACCTGTTTCTTTAATGACAGCAAAAAAGGAATAGCACAAAGTTTCGGGGTGTCCCCTTCATCAGGTGTACATGGGAATAACTGTATTACTATCTAAAACTCATTTTTATGAAAAGGAGATTTATAAAAATGGTTTCTAACAAAAATTTAATTTTCACGAGAGGGGGGGAAGAGAGAGAGGAGGGGGGAGAGAGAGGGAGAGAGAAAGAGAGGAAGAGGGGGGCAGAGAGAGGGGAGGGAAGAGGGGGAGGGAGGGACAGAGAGAGGAGAGGGAGAGAGAGAGAAAGAGAGGGAGCAGGGCGGAAAGAGAGAAAGAGAGGAGAGGAGGAGGGTGAGGGGGAGAGGCGGATTTCGGATTCAATCTGGAATCTGACTGCGGATTCTTTAAAAATCCACACGGATTGTATCCATGAAGCTGGAGTGCAGCTTTAAAACCCATCTTATCCATTGTGCCGATGGACATATTTACTAAGCAGTGCTACTCAATAAAGCACCATCCAACACAGGAACACCGCTTAAAAATAAATGTAGGGACATATTTTCTAACGATTTCATTATTTGCTACATAGAGAAGATAAGGAGACACGTTACAATGTAACTTCACAATACACAAGTTATTCAATCCGGGGGGTAAAAGCTATCCGAAAATAGTTGATAAAAAGACATTGTTAAAGGCGCATCTGTATATCTGTAATATTACTCACAAAGAAGCACTCCAGCTACTGTGAGATTATATCAAGAAACCTAAAGAAGATTTATAAGGGAGTTCTGCAGAACACGCCAAAAGAAGCCTTGTTTATTAAATATGAAATATCGACAATTGTTAACCACTTTGCTGACATAGGGAGCTGTAGAACAATATTCTGCAAGAAGAGTAATATCCTGGGGAGGGGGAAAAGAGCAGTGCTGAGCATCTCAACAGCACAAATGGTTAAAGGTCCTGGAATTTATCCAAGAAGGAAGGGATTTTTGGGGCTGTATGACACAGATAGACCATTATTATATTAAAAAGTCTGAAAATGGCTTTTTTTTGGCAACGATCACACGGAAGTAAAGTGCTCTTTTGGCAGCAGATAAAAGGGAATCTCACACAAACAAAGGAAGCTGGGAATCAGGAGTGGTTTAAAGAACAAGCCCTGGATGCAATCCTTCCAGGGCAGGGGTGATCAACTCCAGTCCCCAAGCCCCCCCAACAGGTCAGGTTTTCAGGATATCACAGCTTCAGCGCAGGTGGCTCAGAGGCTGATTGAGTCACGTGTGCTGAAGCAGGCTGACTGAACCACCTGCAGCAGGGATATCCTGAAAACCTGACCTGTTTGGCCAGGGGGGGTGGAGTGGTATGAGGTCTGGAGTTGACCACCTGTGTTCTAGAGAATATATAATCCATAGATGTTTGTAATATTAATTCCTTCCGAGCCAGAGGGCCCACACCTCACGGATTAGCAAATAAAGCAGACATCTACCCAAGTGATGAAAAATTACCACTCATCATCAGTTTGTTTGTATCGTGTCCTGTATGTCTCAGCTGGACATATCACCTTTTTTATTTTACATTTCTATCATTTTAGATTTTCACCTTTGGGTTCAGGAGCCGAATTCCAGGTAGTAGAATGTTAGGCATGTTAAAGAATCCAGTAGGACTATAGTCCCATATTTAAGATGATTACATAGTTTAATCTTATTCAAGAGCTTTTAATGCCTTAAAGCAGCTGTCTCCAACCTTTTTTTGGTTAAGGAACCCCATGTGAAATTCTGAGGAACCCCTACCCTCTCTAATAGCACTTCTGAGATCAGATACATTGTAAGGAACCCCAACCCTCTCTAATAGCGCATCTGAGATCGATGCATTGTAAGGAACCCCAACCCTCTCTAATAGCGCTTCTGAGATCAGATACATTGTAAGGAACCCCAACCCTCTCTAATAGCGCGTCTGAGATCAGATACATTGCATGGAACCCCAACCTTCTCTAAAAGCGCGTCTGTGATCAGATGCATTGTAAGGAACCCCAACCCTCTCTAATCACACGTCTGTGATCAGATGCATTGTAATGAACCCCAACCCTGTCTAATCACGCGTCTGAGATCAGATGCATTGTAAGGAACCCAGACCCTCTCTAATAGCATGTCTGAGATCAGATGCATTGTAAGGAATCCCAACCCTCTCTAATAGAGCGTCTGAGATCAGATGCATTGTAAGGAACCCCAACCCTCTCTAATAGCGCGTCTGAGATCAGATGCATTGTAAGGAACCCCCACCCTCTCTAATAACACGTCTGTGATCAGATGCATTGTAAGGAACCCCAACCCTCTCTAATCACGCGTCTGAGATCAGATGCATTGTAAGGAACCCCGACCCTCTCTAATAGCGCGTCTTAGATCAGATGCATTGTAAGGAACCTCAACCCTGTCTAACAGCGCGTCTGTGATCAGATCCATTGTAAGGAACCCCAACCCTCTCTAACAGCACATCTGAGATCAGATGCATAGTAAATTCTTGTGTATTCGATACAATTTAAAAAAACTGCCTTAAGGTTTTTTGATTAATGTATGTACTGTATATCCTTATTTATACTGCGCCACCCATGCACATCGCATTTCACAGCTGTAATACATGTGACACAATAATATAACACATAATGGGAATAAGAGTTTCAGACATAAACGTAACATTAGGGAAAGGAGTCCCTGCCCCGAAGAGCTTACAATCTAAGCTCATTATACAAGCAATTCCTATTCTCTCTCATTCTCATTGCTGCCCCAGAAAGCCGCAATGCCTGGTTTAGTTGTTAGCAGTGAGCAGGTTAATAATAGTTCCCAGGGCAGGGAGCTCAGGAAGGGTTTTGATCATGTCAGGCACGCAGCCGCTAAGCACTGGACAGCTAAGTGTTATTGCTCCCAGACCCTCAGAAAACACAAGATCTATTATTGCTCCGTTTTGCATCATTTTTGGGCAATTTATAGCACTAAATGTTTTCTAATGACAGGCGCGGATGTCAGCCTGTAGTAACAAAGTGCAGTGATAATGAATCAGGACGTTCCTTTTCACGAATCCATTTTCTTTGCGGCGGGAGCTGTCTCTCTCAACTCATTACAAAGAAACATTTTTTTGTTTCCTGGAAATCAAAAGGTTTCTATTAAGAGGTGGCAAATGGATTAACCCTTCCAATGCTTCAGCAAGAGATGTCGATGATCTAAACTTGTAAGGGGAAAAACACAAGGGGATTAAAGTTAACTGTACAATATTTCGCATGCGGTTTATAAATAAATGTACTTGTATATTCACCGTAAATACAAACGGCAGGCATGATTGCAACAGAACGACGTCCCTGTCCTTCATCGCGTCAGCAAAGAGGAAAATCTGAACTAACAACAGTCTTCCAAAAAGTTACCAATGGGGCACGATCTGCAGAAGTCCGTTAAATGTTTGATTGTGACTAGAAAAGAGCAACATTTTAGGTTGGATTTGGATCGGCATCGGATCGGCCGGCTCCTTTGGTCTCAAAAATGCCAATCCGCCTTTTGTTTTCCATCACCGACAACTCGTTTTGGCAAGTGGCGGATCTCCTATTAGGGCCGATAGGCCCCGGGCGGCACAATTTGGGGGCAGCAAATCTCCCCCCCCCTTTATACAGAGGCCATGCTCTCTTCCCCACTGATTGTCGGGGGAGAACGTGGGCCCCTATAAAATTCTTACCTTCATGCCGCCCTCCTCCTCCTTCAGTTTTGTGACGTCAAATGACGCACACTTAAATATTTATACATACATTTTAAGCAATACAAGCCATAACAAATACAGAGTACCAATTGGGGATGTTGTCCCATTATTTCAGTTTTGTTTTTTGCTACATTTTAGCTGGAACTGCCCTTTAGTGGGATATGGGTTAATCAAAACAATTTGAACCTTGCCTGACTTGTTGGGTTTGTAAGATGACCCAGAACCACTCCATGGCTCCGATGTGTTCTGGAATTTCTGACCAGTTTCTCGCCAGTCCGTCGTTCCATTACCATGGCACCCCATATTTTGTTTGCGCCTGTTTCGGAGTGGGCGCTTCTACGAGCTTCCAAGCTCCAGCATTGGTACACTTAGTTGCCAAAAGTATATGTAAAATTAAGCACTGACATTTCGATGCACAATTTTTTTTAATGATATCTTAACACCATCTGTAGGGCTGCATAAGGATTTTAAGAACAAGAATCCCATTGAAATAGGATTTTTTTTATTTCACACATGGAGCCGTTTGTTTTGCCCTGGAATGGCACCAACTTTGCCACAATACACAGAACCCATTGGGTGAGCGTTTTTGTGTACATTGTGTAATTTGCACATGGCTAATTGTCAGAGAATTAATTTGGGAAGAGGGGAGAAAGAGTCAATATATTTCAGGTTACAGGGATTATTTAGTGCCACTCTTGACTTAAAATATTGATCTCTATCATGTGAACCGGGACAAGATTTTCAAATGGAAGCGCCTCCCTGCGTCGGTGTGTAAGGCCTTGGCCATGTTTGGCGCTTGCTCGCTCTCGCTTGCTGCCGCTCGCTCTACCAGGAGCTTTTTGCTGTCCTTACAGAGGAGACAGCAAGCGCTTGGGAGGCGGGTATCACTGTGTGTGTGTGTGTGTGTCACTTGGTAGCTGTCAGTGTGTGTGTGTCACTGGGGAACATGTGTGTGTGTGTGTGTGTGTGTGTGTGTGTGTGTGCGTGCGTGCGTGCGTGAGTACGTGTGTGTGTGTGTGTGTGTATATTATATAATATTTTAAAAATTAAAAAAAAAGACATGTTGTGAGAATAAATTATTTATTAACATTGTGCAACTTTGATAAATATATTCACGCACGCACGCACGCACACACACACGCGCACACACACACACACACACACACACGCACGCACGCACGCACACACCACACACACACACACAAAGGCACACACACACATGCATACACTCACACATGCATGCATACACACACATGCATACACATGCACACACACACATGCATACACACACACACACATGCACATGCACACACACACACACACACACACAATGCACAAACACACACATACACAGACACACACACACACACACAGGAGACATGGATCGGGCAGAAGGGGGACAGACCGTCAGGGGGCGGGCCGGGAGCGGGCGCGTCACTGGCCGGGGGCGGGCCAGTGACGTCACGGAGCTGGTTCGCCCTCATTGGGCGAACCGCTCACGTGACCGGCCTGTCTCGCCGGCAAGCGGGGGAATTTTAAATTCCCCTAAGACCTGCGCTTCCGCAAGCGCGCGGAAGCGCAGGTGAGCCCCTACTAAAGCCGCTCTAATTGCGGCTGTAGGGGCTCAGTGCTGAGCGGGAGCGCGCGTCAGCACGCTTCCGCAAGCACGCAGGGAACATGTCCGGGGCCTTAGAAGGCAGCATATTGAATACAAATAACAAGCTCACTGTTTGGCAGACTCACCCTGACCCAGCGTCGCAAGGCACACGGACTGTAAAGTGTAAACACAGCTGAGCATCCCTGAACCCTCAACCCCGCGCGCTCAACAAAGATACAATGCAGCAGCTGCAGCAACTTATTCATATGAAGGAAAACAAGCCCTAAAAGTTCCGAAATATTCCCTGGCGACAATATAAACCGAAAAGAAAAAATACATGAAAACGAAAATCAACTACTAATTGTTGATATACTGTAGATTAGTGGATTGCCTCAGATGGGGGCTGACTATTACTTATCGATCTCTTAGAAATGGTTGTTAGGGGACTGGTTTGTCTCATTACTGGATACTCTCTTTTTTTCTATTTACTGTATATTTGTGCCTGGGTTATATTTTCGTGCATTTAGGGCTTTTTTTGCTTTAATATTAATACATTGCTAACTGGATGCGGCTAAGCCTTGTAGTGTCTATGGGAACTGATGGGGTGTGACCTTGCAAAATATTTTTTTTAAAGACAACCCCCGTTATTGTAGATACCCATTTTTCTAACACTTAGGGCCAGGTTTAGTAAGCAGTGCTATTCCAGAAGACACCGTCTCTATTGGCCATCTGCGTAAAGCCAACAATATACTGTAGTATCATTAACTTTTTTATACTTGGTTCTAATAGTGGGACCTGTAGGCAAAAGAGTATTAAAGATTGAGGGAAAGTCTGATTAGCGTTTCACTTTCTCTGGAGGGTAAAATAAATGCATGTTATTTGTCTGTCATGGTCCATAAGAGTCTGTATTAACTGAGGGAAACATACACAATCCCTGCACGCTCTAAACCCATCACCCACCCCATCATACAGTGCATATTTGTGTCAAAAAGAGTACTATTGTATGTACAGTATTTACTGTATTTATGTATGTTTACAACATAAGACAATAATTCCTAATGCTACATCCAATATAACAACAAATACTTAGTTAAATACTTAATTGTTTGTCTTCCCATGAGTAAGGGTCATTTAGTTAAACCCTTTGGCCAAAGCGTTATAAGCCTGCAGCCCCGTCACGGCACGACCAAGCTGCATGTCCTAACACTACCTGTGAATTAGAATGAGAAGTCTCACAGGTATTGTTAGGACCTGAATATATTTGATGTGGTGGGAATTATTGTCTTTTGTTGTACACTAACTGAGAGAACCAAACCGAGCGGCATGCTATTTAATTCTAATTTCTTCGCTTTATTTCAAGGTCATTCCATCTACACAGACAAAGCGAGGTCTTGTCTATTCCAAAAGCAATCACTCAAAGTACAGTGCAAGGATTAGCAGAGGGAAGAGCAGAGATTTGTACGGAGATTTCTGGGTGTGTAGGGTGACGCTGGGTGCCAAACAATTAATAAATAAAGGGAAAAACAGATCACAGTTATTGTACATAACATAAGCCAGGGCTGTTTGGATATCCCGGGCTCTCAATGGGGTTGCTTTCAGCCCTTGATACTCCTGGTGACTTCTGTAAATGCAATCAGGAGAGGAGATCGGTGCGAGCGATGTACAATAAAGAGATTCAGGAGGAGAAGAGATGGGTGAATGTATCACAAGTTGGAGAGGGGGAAGAATGAGTGGGAGTGGGGAGAAGGAGGAGCGAGGGGGCACAGGGGGGGTGGGACTCTTGTTAGCTACAGTTCCAACTGCTATATTAATCCCACAAACAAACCTATAGACGTGTGGAGACACCAGTGCACAAAAAATGGGCACCCCTGAGATACCTGGGAAATATGCTAATTGGATACATTTCTCAGGTGTCCCAGGTATGCCCACTTTGCACTCTAATAAAAAATAGTGCTTCACATCTTTTACATTTTTTTTTTGCATAAACGTTTGTTTATTTTGTACAGTATCAAAGTAACACCGGAGTGAACAAAATGGCACCAACATGTATCAAATCAAAAAAATGCCCCATTCCCCCCCACAGCTCCCCTTTTCTCCCCATTGCTTGCCACTGCTCCCCTTTTCTCCCCATTGCTTGCCACTGCCCCCCTTTTCTCCCCATTGCTTGCCACTGCCCCCCTTTTCTCCCCATTGCTTGCCACTGCTCCCCTTTTCTCTCCATTGCTTGCCACTGCCCCCTTTTCTCTCCATTGCTTGTCACTGCTCCCCTTTTCTCTCCATTGCCTGCCACTGCTCCCCTTTTCTCTCCATTGCCTGCCACTGCTCCCCTTTTCTCCCCATTGCCTGCCACTGCTCCCCTTTTCTCTCCATTGCTTGCCACTGCTCCCTTTTCTTCCCACTAATCCCCACTTTAATCTCCCTTTCTAACCCACTGCTCCCCACTGGGACTATTTCTTTGATACATCTGGTGTACTTTTTTGTTCCCGGTTTTGTTATATTACATAACCCCGTCAAGTATACAAAGCAAGTAAATCCTTCGGCACGGGGTTGTCCGGGACAATTGAGGTGGACTGGTTATTTCCAACATGTCACATTAAAGCCAGGCATTGTGAGTGTCTCCTAGAAAGGGCTCCGAGCTGCTAATTATCAGGGTAATAAAGGAGTTCAGGTTGGCAGTTAGGCCAATTGCTGCTACTAAAGCCTGTTCTGTCTCAGCTGTTAGGAATATTCTCTGGAGCTGATGGGATTTCTCTGCTATCGGAATTGCAGAATTATACCAGGATCAACTTCAGCCGCATATCAGAGCTATTAAATGGGAGATCTAGCTCCCTTGTTATCTTTTTGTGGCCTGAAGGAATTACCCCTTTGCAAAGGCTAATAACACTGATTAGTGATGATGATCTGCCCTTACCTGCCAGTACTGTAAGGCTTAGTGTATTGCAGAGCGAATTATATGTGGAACAGTGTACTGTATATAAACATTATATATATATATATATATATATATATATATATATATATATATATATATATATATATATATATATAAACAGTTTATATATAAAAATACAGTGTGTGTATATATATATATATATATATATATATATACATATATATATATATATATATATATATATATATATAACAGTTTATATATAAAAATACAGTGTGTGTATATATATATATATATATATATATATATACATATATATATATATATATATATATATATATATATATATATATAAATACAGTATATTTATATATATATATATATATACACACAGTCACGTGAAAAAGAAAGTACACGCTCTTTGAATTCCATGGTTTTACATATCAGGACATAATAACAATCATCTGTTCCTTAGCAGGTCTTAAAATTAGGTAAATACAACCTCAGATGAACAACAACACATGACATATTACACCGTGTCATGATTTATTTAACAAAAATAAAGCCAAAATGGAGAAGCTGTGTGAAAAACTAAGTATACCTTATGATTCAATAGCTTGTAGAGCCACCTTTAGCAGCAATAACTTGAAGTAATCATATTCTGTATTACTTTATTAGTCTCTCACATCGTTGTGGAGGAATTTTGTCCCACTCTTCTTTACAACGTTGCTTCAGTTCATTGAGGTTTGTGGACATTTGTTTATGCCCAGCTCTCTTAAGGTCCAGCCACAGCATTTCAATCGGGTTGAGGTCTGAACTTTGACTGGGCCATTGCAACACCTTGATTCTTTTCTTTTTCAGCCATTCTGTTGTAGATTTGCTGGTGTGCTTGGGATCATTGTCCTGTTGCATGACTCAATTTTGGCCAAGCTTTAGCTGTCGGACAGATGGCCTCACATTTGACTCTAGAATATTTTGGTATACAAAGGAGTTCAGGGTCGACTCAATGACTGCAAGGTTCTCAGGTCCTGTGGCTGCAAAACAAGCCCAAATCATCACCCCACCAAAACCATGCTTGACAGTTGGTATGAGGTGTTTGTGCTGATATGCTGTGTTTGGTTTTCGCCAAACGTGGCACTGTGCATTATGGTCAAAAATCTCCACTTTGGTCTTGTCTGTCCAAAGGACAGTGTTCCAGAAGTCTTGTGGTTTGTTCAGATGCAACTTTGCAAACCTAAGCCCTGCTGCCATGTTCTTTTTAGAGAGAAGAGGCTTTCTCCTGGCAACCCTTCCAAACAAACCATACTTATTCAGTCTTTTTCTAATTGTACTGTCATGAACTTTAACATTTAACATGCTAACTGAGGCCTGTAGAGTCTGAGATGTAACTCTTGGGTTTTTTGCAATTTCTCTGAGCATTGCACGGAATTTGCTGGGACATCCAGTCCTGGAAATATTGGCAACTGTCTTGAATGTTTTCCACTTTTGAATGATCTTTCAAACTTTAGAATGATGGACTTTAAATTGTTTGGAAATGGTCTTATCACCTGAATGCTCCAGACCAGCAAACTGCTAAAACTTCGGCTTTTATAGAGGTGGTCACACTTGCTGATGATCAATTAATCAAGGGCATTTGATTAGCAGCACCTGTCTGCTACTTTCATCTTAATTCCTATGGAAGCGATAAGGGTGAACTTAGTTTTTCACACACAGCTTCTCCATTTTGGCTTTATTTTTGTTAAATAAATCATGATACGGTGTAATATGTCATGTTGTTCATCTGAGGTTGTATTTTAAGACCTGCTAAGGAACAGATGATTGTTATTATGTCCTGATATGTAAACCCATATAATTCAGATAGGGTGTACTTTCTTTTTCACACCACTGTATATGTCACAGTGAATGACTTAGTATGTTAACCTATATTGCTGCGACCCTGGTTAAACTATATTGTCTAAATCCTGATAGTTAAACCCTGCTTACACGGGTTAAACATGGAGACCAGGGCAGAGAAGATGGTGGGGGCGAAGGGGTACCCCATGTTCTGTATCCTAAGAGAACCTGGTACCGCTAGTAATGGTAACTTAGGGCCTGTCTTTCCAGCTTCCCGTTCCAAATCTGTTTGGGTTCTCAAATGGATAACATAATCGCATTATAGAGAAACCCTCCAAGTCTTTGTCTCTAGATGCCCATTGACTCATCACCAGTGTCCCATCAGAACTCAACCCTACCCATCCGGGAGATAGGCAGATCTGCCCCCTCTCAGTCCTGCACTTACCCGCCTCTGTTGATCAAATTAGGGTGTTGGGCCTGTCTCACCTCAACCGCCGCTTCGTCTCCACGCCCCGGCGCCATCTTCTCTGCCTCCCACCAGAGCAAGTCAATTGGCAAATGGTGGCCAAAGAAGAAGGGCCCCCAATCCCTGCCTACTAAGAGGTATTCTCCTAAAACCTCCACCCTCGGGAACACCGTCTCTCCAGCCTTTCTGCTTCTCATTGTCTCCTCTTCCCCTCCTTCTGCATGTCTTCACTCGCCTCCCGATTCCTCCCGTGCCGCCTCTGCCATCCCTCCGTCGCTGCCACATCTCACGGGAACAGTGTCAAGGTGTCTGTGATGGGGAAGAACCGGACTGGATCCTTCAATGGGGTAAGTGCTAGAGCTGTTCAGGCCGCAATTCTGTACTGTAACTTTAAATTCAGTCAGAAAATGTACATAGTCTCCTTTAAGGGCTTAATTGCTCTTAATTGGTCTCTTTCTCCTGTCAGCCATGTGAGGATCCCCTCACTTCATGCTAGGTAGTCTCCAGCGAGGACTTCTTGTCTGATCCACGGAAAGAAACTGATCCAGGTATCTCCAGCGTCTTTAGGAAGGCATCCCCTTTCAGCCAGTTCTTTTAGGATATTGGCTCTACCATCTTTAATTACAAGGAGGCGGAATGGAAAGATCCATCGGTACCGCAGTCCCCTATCACGCAGAAATTTCGTGATGGGCTGCAATTTGCGCCGTCTGCTGAGGGTCAAGGGGGTCAAGCAAAACCTGCAATTTTATTTTTTCAAAGGTGAGATTATTGGCGGTCCTTGTGATTTTACATAAGGCCTCCTTTGTTTTAAATAAATGAAAATGGAGGATAATCTCTCTCGGGGTGTCCCCCTGCTGCTGTCTACTCCTATGGCATCTGTCCAATGCAATTTCAGCTTCGGTCTTATCTGTAATCATGGAAGTCAGCCATTTTGATCCAAAATCTTCCACCTCCAGGTTAGACTCAGTGTCCCCATCAGATTCTCCTGTTGTTTCTGCAGTCTCTATTTGCAGAGTCTTCTCGCCGCTCTTTCAAATCCGCAACCTGGCCTTTCAGGTAAGGTTTTTAGATTTTTATTAAGTGCCTTGATCGTGGAGTCTAACTTCTTCTCCAGCTCATCAGTCCTTCCTCCTGTCGTAGTTATATTCCTCCCCATCTCTCTCATCTCCTCTCGGAACATGTTCTTTAGCTCACCAAACAGTTGTAGCCCCCTTTGCCCATGACTAAGGGAAACTACGCCTGCTGCTTTACCTGTTGCTCACAGGAGGCCTAAGCCACTGAGAGCCTAGGGTGAGCTCTTTCTCCTCTCGATACAGCGCCTCCACCTATGAGGGATCTCAGCGTTGGTGGGGAGAACCCCTCACAGGAACCAATACAGTATCAAATAATACACACACAGGTATATAACTAATATTTACTAACACACATGCAATAAAATAACAATTACCATGGTAACCCCCCAAAGCACGGAGTGTGCGGTGGCACCAATAACCCTGGTGTCCTTCCCAATGTCAGTCCCACCCAATATATGAGGTAACACTACCCCTGTGAACCATTGGTGCACTTAATACCTCCCTGGGTACTCCTGTACCCAGGTACCGCAGATGAAATAACGGATCAGTAAGGTCCCACGACATGGGGCCTCCAACAATCCCTCTCTCCTTATGAGTCCCAATCCACTGTGTGAGGTGCGAGTTCCAGCTGGAGGGTCTCACACAATGTCTATTCCCTGTGACCTGGTCCCAGGCCGCAGGGCATCGCATGGCCGTGTGGTCACCTATTTTGGGCCTTCCCCGGCAATACTTCACTGGGGTGACTCAGGGCCTATCTTGGGCCTAAGGGAGCAAGCCTAGACCTAGTCCAGGAGCCACTTGCTCCCTAGACACTGCCTGCTCCCTAGACACTGCCTGCTCCCTTGCCGGCTCTCTCCCGACTCACACGCGGTGTCTCTCCGCGCCAAACCTATTCTATTCCTCCTTACTCCTTGAGCCCTATTGTCTCGGGTGCCCCATGTGGGTTTCCCTCCCCCCGAGCATGCTGGGACTTGTAGTCCCGCAGTACCCTAAACGGAAACATTCTAAGATGGCCGATGCACTACCAATACTGTGCATGCGCGCCTCGTTATTCTGCGCATGCGCGAGACTTAAGATGGCCGCCCCCACACTCCCGAATGGCGCAGAGCTCCGGCGGCAATTCTGCAGTTCCCCCTCACTGGAGGTAAGGAAGGGGACTCTGCTACACAGTCTTTAAATGTCTGATTTTGTGACCATGTTTTTCAGAATAGCTAAGTTTCCATCTGCTGCTGGATCTCTCTCAGAGTCTGAGCCCCCGTTATCCCCCTCAGCCGGCATCTCCGCCGTTCGCGCCGAATCCAATTATTTAAAATAACTTGCTAAATCCGGCGTTATTTTCTTTGCCCGTGCTCTTGTAGTCATCGCTGGATGTTAAGCTAAATGATCCGTAACTAATTCTGTGTGGTTTGCGGAAATGCAAGGGTGTTTTTCGATGGTTATCTGCGTGGGGCGAAGTGAAGCTGTCAGATTAGCCCTCCATGCCCATTGGTTCCATGCATGCGCCTCTCCTAATGTTACTTTTATGTCTGAAAGCGCGTCTTCCCATTGTATTATATCATGTGTATTACTGCTGTGCCGCACTGTGCACATGGATAGGGCTATATAAATAAAGACATACATATATACTGTACACATCCACAGCCAAAGATTCATTTTTTTTATAACAACGGTACAGCTTTAACTATATGTGCCACTGAGACAAAGGTAGATACCAAAACAATAGATGTCCATCTGGAAAGACATAATTGAGAATAATTAAAACAGATGCTGTCTTAAGTGACAAACACGTGTGAATCACTGTTCCCCCTGAGTTGAGCTCAGGAAAAAACAATCTGTTTTTCTGAAGGGGTCCCCCCGCTCTCAGTTTTGACAGATACACCTCACTCCCCTCCTCTGCTACTAATTCCTTCAACGGGATCCCTATAATCCCGCCACACTTGCAATTTATCTTCTATTACATTCAAAACAATCCCCCAAAAAGTTTCAATTACCCTTTGCCAGTCAATACGGGGTTTTAAACATACACAAAGCTACGGAGTAAAGATCAAGGAAAGATTACTCTGTGTTAAAACTTCCATTGGGGAATAAAATTATCCACATATCATACTGTTTATATAGAATATTTTGAGCCAATTAATATGAAACTTTAAGCAAAACAAAAAAAGAAGGGGTGCAAGTGAATGCTTTATAGAAGGAAATGAAAAATGCAATTAATAACACATAAAAATGTATAGAACGAAAAACAGGATAAATTGCCTGATAAAAGTAGAAATCCAATTCAGGGGGATGTGCCGTCCCTCGCCCGTGTCCTGGAAGTTCTCCACGGGTCCCTGGCAAGCTGGTGCATGGGTATACCGCTGCAAGTTACTTTACTTGGGACTGGACTTTTTTTTGGCAATTATTAGGCTTCAACCTCTATTAACTATGTAGTCTCTATCTATTGAACAACATCTCTACCAGTTTGGTTCTTGAACGTAGTAATTATATCAAGGATTTGATTCTCCATTAGTTCTATCTGTTGTCTGCCTTGTTTAGGGGTTTTAAATGTGGTTCATGTCATACACTGTGGTCTAAATTCGTCACATTGTTACTTTTCTGGAACCACGATCACATGTGGGATGTGAGTTTGTCCAGTGGTTTAACTCATCCCCTTTTTTTTTTTTTGTAAATATTTTTCCTTTATTGGTGTCATACAGCGGGTTGGTACATGTTACAGAGACTGGCTAACGGGCCAACTTGTATATACGGCGCAGTACATGTACATAGCATGGGGGGGGGTAAGCGACACACAATAATCCCTTTTCCTTTTTTCAGTGATGAAAAGGAGGGGGGGAGACGAAGGAAGGGTGGATAGTTGGGAACGACTTTGGGAAGAGAGAGGGGAAGGACGGGGGGGGGGAGGGTATTGGGGGGGGGGAAGGATTTTGAGGTTCGTCGGTCGGGGGGGGGAGGGGTGTTGCAGTAAGGTTTATGTGGGGGTTGGTAGTCCTGGCCAAGGTTCCCAGACTGAATAAAATTGTGGGGTTTTTTGTTTCAGCATTGCCGTCAGTTTTTCCATAATCATAATTCCGTCTATCCTAGAGATCACTGTCCTTCTGGAGGGGGCTTTAATTTTCTTCCACGCCGCCGCAACACAGCATCTCGCAGCCGTCAATATTGCCGCTGTGAGTCTGGCAGCAGGGGCAGGGAGGTCGTCGATTGGTTTTCCCAGCACGTAGGTCAGCGGGTCCAGGGGTATTTCTATATCCAGGGTCTCGGTCAGGAGGCCCTGGATCCGGGACCAGAATCTTTGGATCTCCGGGCATGTCCACCAAATATGGGGCATGTCCCCCCTTTGACCACAACCTCTCCAGCATTCGTCTGAAGTGCCTGGGTAGATTTGGCTCAGTCTACTCGGGGTCAGGAACCAGTGGAATAATATTTTATAGATGTTTTCTTTTGTGACGGAACAAATTGATGTTTTGGTGGCTGCCTCCCAGATATCCTCCCAGTCCTCAAGGTCCAAGTTGGTATTTAGGTCTTCGTTCCATTTCTGCATATACAGGTGATTGGGGGGGGGCTGGGATGCCTCGAGCGTTTTATATATCTCCGATATGAGGCCCTTTTGGTATTCGCCTTTGAGGCAGAGGGTCTCGAATCTGGAGCGCGGCGGGAACCTTAGGGTAGGGAACTGGGTTCTAAGGAAGTGTCGAAACTGTAAGTATTGGAATATGGGTAAATCGGGGACGAAAATTTAGCTCTTAGTTCCGGGAGGGGCATGGCCTCGTCTTTTTCCAGCAAATCCGCAACCACTCTGATGTTTAAGCCTTGAAATTGGCTGAATTGGGTTCGGGCGCACCCGGGTGGGAAGTCCGGGTTCCCGAATAAGGGGGTCAATTGAGAGGGGGTTGAAGCTAGGCCGTATTTCCCTTTGGTTTTTAACCATGTCGACCACGTGCATCTCATAGCCCCGAGGCTAAGTCTCAATGATTTCTTGTTTTTGTGGGATGGGGACCACAATAGAGTTGGGAGGGTGTTCGGGGACGCGTGGTGTGTCTCTATCTCCAGCCAGCAATTGGAGGTGGGGGGGCTGTTCCATACTACCGCCTGCCTCAATTGGGCTGATTGGTAGTATCGGAGTATGTCCGGTGCCCCCAGGCCCCCTCTCGTCCTCGAGGCCAAGAGTACTGACCGTGGGACCCTGGCTCTCCGTTGTTGCCAAATAAACCTTAGGATATGGGCCTGGATATTCCTCAGTTCTGCTAGTGGTACAGGGACGGGGAGGGTCTGAAAGAAGTAGAGTAAACGGGGTAGGATATTCATTTTGGTGGATACTATTCTTCCGAACCAGGAGATCTGGTGGGTTAGCCAGGTCTCTAGATCTTTTAAGATTTGGCGGAAGAGGGGGGGGTAGTTAATTTGGTATAATGAGTTATATGAGCTCGCTATTTTAATTCCAAGGTACTTGATATGGGAACTATTCCATTTGTATTTAAATTTCTTTTGTAGGGCTGACCAAACGGGTTCGGTAGGGAGATGCTGAGCGCCTCCGACTTGTCAGTATTGACTTTATAGTCTGACAGTTGGCCAAATTCGTTGAGGAGTTTTTCTAGGTTAGGGAGGGAGGTGAGGGGGTCTAACATGGTGAGGATTATGTCATCGGCGAACAGGGATATTTTGTATTCCCTGTCTCCGATTGGGATACCTTTAATAGTGGGTTCAGTTCTAATTCGGGCGGCCAGGGGCTCTATGGATAGGGCGAAGAGTAAAGGGGAGAGGGGGCAGCCTTGTCTAGTGCCGTTTTGTATTTTTATTGGGTTGGAGCGGCCTCCCGGGAGTTTTAGTAGGGCTGTTGGGTTAGTATAGAGGGCCCGGACGCCAGCAAGAAATGGTCCGGAGAAGCCGAATTGGCTCATCGTTTGGTCGAGGTAGGACCATCTGATGCGGTCAAAGGCCTTCTCCGCGTCGAGGCTTAGTATCAGGGCCTGGGATTGTTTGAGGTGCACGTGGTCTATAATATCAATAATTTTGCGGGTGTTGTCAGAGGCCTGTCTTCCTGACACAAATCCCACCTGGTCTATATGAATTAGTCTTGGGAGAATAGGATTCAGCCTGTTTGCGAGAATTTTGCTGAAAAGCTTGAGGTCGGAGTTTAGCAGGGATATTGGGCGGTAGCTGCCGCATTGAAGTGGGTCTCTGCCCTCTTTATGTATAATAGCCAGATTGGCTGCTGACATAGTGTCTGGGATCTGTTGATCCTGCATGAAGGAGTTGTACATTTCTAGGAGATGAGGGGACAGGGGGCCTACAAATTTTTTATAATAGCCGTTGGTAAATCCATCCGGTCCAGGTGTTTTAGCTATTTTAAGTGAGGATATTGCTTTTTTTTAGTTCCTCTTGAGTTATTTTCTTATTTAAGAACTCGAGTTCTTCTTGTGTGAGGGATGGGAGGTTGCATTTGGTTAGGTAGTCGGAGGTATTTTTGGCGTTATCCTTTGGGTCGCCAGTGGGGGGAAGGTTGTAGAGATCCGTGTAGAACTCTGCAAACTCACTTGCGATATCTTTCTCATTATAAGAGATTAGACCGCTTTTAGTCCTGATCTTTGTGATCTGGGTCTTTGCCTTCATGCCTCTTAATTTGGAGGCCAGAAGTTTGTCCGCTTTGTTGCCCCTATCGTAAAACCGCTGTTTGGTCCATTTCAGGGCTCTCTCTACCTCGTCAAGTTGAAGCAATTTTAGGTCGGATCTCGCTTTCTCGAGTGCTCTGAACACCTTTTTCGATAGGGATAGCTTGTGTGAGCGCTCTAACGCAAGAATTTTATCAGTAAGTTCATTCTGGGCTTTCTGTTTAAGTTTTTTCTTGTAGGAGGCTATTGATATGAGTTCCCCTCTGATGGTGGCTTTGTGGGCCTCCCATAGAGTTGCTGCTGAAGGTACTGAGCCTTTGTTTATTTGGAAAAAGGTGAGCAGTTTTTGCTTAATTGTTTTGACTACTTGTGGGTCGTTGAGGAGCGAGTCGTTAAGTTTCCAATTATATGTTAATGACTTGACGAAAGGCAGAGAGAGGGTGAGTGCGATAGGGGCATGGTCGGACCACGTTATTGGGCCTATTTCGGAGTGGGAGGATGCCTGGAGAACATTATTGGTGCCTAGAAAATAGTCGATCCTCGAGTAAGACTGATGGGGGGTTGAGTAGAAGGAGTAGTCTCGCTGACCCGCGTGCTGGGCCCGCCAGATGTCTGTCAGAGAGTACTCTCTGAGGATATCTTGGAATTTTTGGGCTTTTGTCTGTAGTTGGATGGAGTATGGGGCAGTAGTTTGGCCTGATCTGTCATGGTCTGGACTAAGTACCATATTTACGTCTCCGACAAGGAGAAGGGAGGAGAGCGTCGATTGGTCGAGAGTGCTAAGGAGGTTCTGTAGGAATTGAGTTTGGTTGGCGTTTGGGGCATAAATATTAAGGATAGCTATGGGGGAGCCTGAGAGCGTGCCTTGGAGTAATATATATCGTCCCTCGGGATCTTTGGTTATCAGCGTCGGGGCAAATGGTATATTGTTTTTAATCAGGATGGCCACCCCTCTTTTCTTGCTGGGGGAGGAAGCAAAAAACGCTTGGGGGTATGTGTGTTTAAATGTGTTTGGTGGGTCTGTGTTGTTATAATGGGTTTCTTGAATGCAAATTATATCACCTTTAGTTTTTTTAAATTCTTGGAGGGCTAATTTGCGTTTGCGGACCGAGTTAAGGCCTTTGACATTCAAGGAAATAATTTTGATCGACGCCATTAGTGGGGGGGGGGGTCTCGGGGATAAGCCCCTGTCCCTGAATTATTCCCATGTCAGGGTTGATTTGAGCGTCGGGGTGCATATGCGGGGGGAAGTTTCTGGTTTTCCCGCGGGGGGTGCTGGGGGAGGGCCGACGGGGGGAGGATGGGGTGGGGGGGGAGAGAGGGGGGGGGGAGGACACAAGAGGACAAGAAAGAGAGTGGGCTGTCCTGGAGCCCGAAAAAGGTTCCTCTTGACATTCTAGTGTCAAGGGGCTGGGGTGCAAAAAGACCCCTAGGAGAACTTTCGGGGCGTCACTCACGGACCGTAGCCAGTAAGAAGGGTCCGGCGCCCCCATCATATTGCTAGTGGGGGGGGGAAGGGTCCTAAGTAAGGAGGGAGAACTCTGGTTTACGGAGGC